>NW_005871476.1:807400-832427 GCF_000147115.1 Myotis lucifugus
ACTTCCTTGTAAAGACAAAAAGTCTTTGGTTCCTGGTGGTGTGGGATGACAACCTTGGCTTTCTCTCACTCTTCGCCCTCACTTCTAACTGAGAACCTTCTAACTAGACTAGAAAAATGGTGTCCCCGCCTCTACCTGGCTAAGCCTTCAACTCCACTTCCGATAAAATACAGTGTGAAAAGGCTTCCCAAGGCCAATGCCAATGTGGTCTATTGTACATACCACTGCATATAACCTACACCCACCCACCCACCCCTTTCTTCCTTATTTCTGTAATACATCCCTAAAAATATGTAGGTAGCATCATTTCTAAGTTCTTATATTTCTGAAAAGAACTATACATTAACCTCTTAATGCAGTGATGGTTTAAATTCTATAAAATGTAGGTTCTCAATCAATTTTTCTTGGAAATTTGTGAACAGTGTTTTAACTTAGATGAGAATAGGGCATCAGACTGATTGTTTCTCAGCCCAGAGTAGATAGGTGAACACTGAAGACAGATCTAAATGGCCAAAGAACATATATGCATGACCTATGGACACAGTCAACAGTGTGGTGAAGGCCAGAGGGAAGGGGGTGGGGTCTGCATGGAGCTGGGCGAAGTGAGGGGAAATGCGGACATTGGAATATGCCAACAATAAAGCTAAAAAATCAAGCCAATGAATTTTTTTTCTCCTAAAAAATTAAAGACAGATCTAATTGTTCCTTTTTGTAAATTTCTTAAACTATTTTGTGCCTCAGTTTCTTCACCTATGAAATGAAGAGAATAATAGAATTTGCTTTTTAGACCGTACATGTTAAAGGCGCAGAAAAGTGCTTAACAATAGTAACCACTTGAACTGCTAGCCATTATCCTCAGCATTTGCATGTTTGAAAAGAACTCTATACAACTGATGTCATATTTCAAAAATAGCCTGTCGGAAACAGATTTTTAACCCCAAGCCATGTTACCTAGACTTTTCATATTAATAATAATTGCATCATTCTGATTCACATATGCCAAATAACCATATTCTCTTTTCTCCCAAATTAAACTTGCCTTAGCTTGGCTAATTAACTACTGAAACCTGCTGCCCGCTTATGCAGAATTGAGTTGGGACAAATAGATTTCTGTTTGTTCCAGGGTGACCTGGAGCTGTTAGGCCGTGGCCAGATCTTCAGACACATGCACTTCCTGTCCTTCATTTATCACAGAGGCCAAACAAATGTGACCAATCAGAACTAGGAATCAAATATGACAGTGGTGACACCACTAGGCCACGTTCTAATACTTGCTCCAAACTGCAGTACCATCTCCTCCCTGTCCAGGCCCCGAGCAGCCATTGGCCTTGGAGTGGAATCAGTAAGTAGAAGAACCGAAGCATCTAGTCAAATAAACATTAATCAAAGGTGCAAGAAAATCCCGAGTGCCTTTGAATTAAGCAGGATAATAACGTTTCACTGAGCCACTTTTTTAAACAAAAAGTAAATGACCTATTGTTTCCTGAAATCAGGCTGAGGAAGAAGTGAATGAATTATTTCACATTTGACTAAACCATGAAACATCCATGAACCCCATAGATCTCTCTCTGTTAGAACTCGATGAAATAATATAAAAACATGCCAACACACACACTCAAATAAAAAACTAAAGTCTGAAGCACGGTGGCTTCAAACACCAAGAGCATGGTGAATCAGAGGGATGATTATTGGTCAGAAGAGGTTACTAATTAAGCTCAAGTCAGACGCTGAATTCCCGGATAGAGCCCTGGACTTGCTTTGTTCCTGAGACACGGGCTGCATCCCAAGTCCCAGCTGCCTCGGGAGTGTGTGCTATTGGCCACGAGGGGCGCGTGGCGGACGTGGGCGAAGACTCGTCCAATTCCATCACAATGATGGGAAGCGCTATTCCGAGCACATTCCCTGCAGGCGTGGTGGGGGCTTCATCTGCATTTCAGCTGGGCACTGGGCACGCGTGTCTGCGAGACAGATGCTTAATGACGGTTCTTTGTGATGGTGATAATGAGGAAGGGAAGATACATTTTTAAACCCACACACAGCTTTCCAGAGCAGGTGATTTTGAGAGCGTGAGACTGTGCCCAGCACGGCCAGCGTGTCGAACGTTAGTTCTTGAATCTTTGGGGCTTAACTTATAATGCACGTATTGCAGTTCTGATTTTGAAAAGCATGGATAGTCTTGCTCCAGGATATAAGTTATGGCTAAAATCATCACCAGGTCATCTCAGAGGGATATTTTATGTTTTAAGCCATTAACTATCCTAAAATGTTGATTTTTTTTTTAAGTACAAAGGTATGCCACTAATATATTTTAAATCCATTTAATAGAGATATTCACCTTATACTGCTGATGCAAACCGGTTAGCATACCCATACATCTAGATGAATACAGTCAAGAGCCACATAACGTTTTGTTCAACTAGGAACCAAATAGTAGTATATGTCGTTGGTCCCAAAAGATTATAATGGAGCTAAAAGAATGCCTCCTGCCTCGTGCTGTTGTCGCCATGTTAACATCACAGGCAGCGTGTTACCTCATGTCTGTGATCATGCCCTGCCAGTCGTGTAACAGCACAGCACATACAATGACTGTCAGGCCATACCATCCAGGTTTCTCTAGTGAACCCCGTGGTGCTTGCACAGTGACAAAATCCCCCGACGACGCATTTCTCAGACTGTAGCCCATTGCAAACAGTTCATGACTCTACTTAAATACATGCATGTAGCTCTAACCAGTTTGGCTCAGTGGATAGAGCGTCAACCTGCAGACTGAAGGGTCCCAGGTTCAATTCCGGTTAAGGGCACCTGCCCAGCTGCAGGCTCAATCCCCAGTGTGGGGCATGCAGGAGGCAGCCAATCAATGATTCTCATCATTGATGTTTCTATCTCTCTCTCCCTCTCTGAAATCGACAAAAATATATTTAAAAAATAAAATATAATATTTAAAATACTAAGAAAGTACTCTTAAAAATAAATAAATACATGCATGTATAGCTCTCGTTATATCTGGTTCCGCTGTGCCCGAGTCTGAGTGCACCCTTCTATTTCAGTACTTCCTAATTAGTTTTCCCTCTTCCTCAATAAGTCAACTCCAGGTCAGAGCACAATTACAATTACGCATGATCTCTACGAGGCCTGCCAAGCAGATACAGGGCTCTACCTCGTCTTGTGATTCCCACATTCTTTGCTCCAGGAAGGATCTGCATGAACTCATAACATCTCTCTCAAGCGCATTTAAAACCTATGATTGGCATGTCCTTGTACTTAGAAAATAAACATTGTGGGATGGTTAATGCCTTGAAACATTAGCTCTCCCTTTGACATTACTTGCTGGTGATTTTAGCCGTAACTTGTTGCTGGGAGGTCCTAGAGCAAGACTCTCAGTGCGTTTCACGCTGGTTTACATTTTCATTGTCAAAGCAGGATCCTCCCAGAGGAGAAATGACTGTTTCATGTGGCAAAGCCAAGCACCTGGAGGTCTGCCCTTGCTTTCTGCCCCAATGCACACGCGCATCACAGCGAGGCCCCAGCAGGCGCAGTGACGGGCGGTGACAGTTTGCTCTATAGCTTTTCGCTTTGTAGGCGACAGAAAAATCAGCGCCCGCATGTCAGGGTGTGAGGGACACTCCTGCTTGACAGCCCTGGTCGTGGGACAAACACTTGTGATTCGGTTGTTGACAGCATTCGGGGAAATGCCAGGGTTGCAGTAAATGTAATATCAAATGAGAACTGTGTTTCTTCCTTTTCTTTCTTTTTTAATTTTATTGATTTCAGAGAGGAAGGGAGAGGGAGAGAGAGACCAAAGCATCAATGATGAGAGAGAATCATTGATCAGCTGCCTCTTGCACTCCCCCCATCAGGGATTCAACCACAACCCCGGCATGTGCCCTTGACCGGGATCGAACCTGGGACCCTTCAGCCCACAGGCCGATGCTCCATCCACTGAGCCACACCAGCTAAGGCTGAGAGCTGTGCTTTCCTGCTTTTTCTGTGAGACTGAGGGAGGGTTTTACTTCTGTTTCTGTAGGCGATCCATTACATGTTATAGTGACATTGATTGAATGATTGATGATTTTTATCCAACTATTAATTAAAATGGCTTATAATACATCTCTTTTAAGAAACTGGAGTGAAGTAAAACATAATAAAAATGCTGATCTGTAGAATCTTACCAGGTGAAGATAAGGCAAAGCAATGTAGATATCAAAATCAGAACTTGGTTAAACATTGCAGACTGTGTACGCTGAATGGCTCTGTGCAGATCATTCTAAAGTAAGACAGAGAAGCACATTTTAAATGTTGATAACTATTAAATATTCATGAGCTTCATTACATTTATTACTATGTAGTACGTTTCAGCTATGTTGTGCATACTCAACACATATACTTTCAATGGATACCTCAGCATATTTTCATTTTTGCCTGGATCAAAACATACCTAACTAAATAACAGATGTATCCATTAAAATTGATTTGAAAAGGAATATTTTATGACATAGGAACCTTTCCACTACATACTAGTATATTATAAAAATTCAAATTATAAAGTGGAACATACAATATGATAGAATGTAGGTTATGTGCATATTCATAGAAAATGTTAGGATATAAATTATTACTAGTAATTAGTCTGTGTGGTAGAATTGTAGGTTTTCATAATATTTTACTTTCTAGTTCCCAGTTCATCTCAAAATGTTTTATAGTAAGCTATTAATAGTCTTAAAATAAGTATAGCAGGAGACCACTTCACCAATACAAAATTCCCCAGAGCCATCATTTAATCTTCCTCCGCCACACATTTCACCAGAACTGTTATAAAAACAAAAAGCTAAGCTGAACAGAATTTCACCTCTCAACCCTCACTTTCTTCTGAGCAAACACAAAACCCAAACAAATACAAATTTAGCAACCCGGGAGAGGAAGAGAAGCCAAACATAGAAATACAATGGAAAATGGACCCTAAGTGAATATTGCACAGCACTCCCCTTATTCTCAAGGACTGAGGGGCCATTTCTCTCTTGGTTGGGCTGTTTTTGCCAACAACTAATAACACAGTGTATTAGAGGTTTATTTTTTCCTGGTGCGTGTTTTCCATTAGCAACGTAGGCTAAGTCTCTTTAGTGAAATAGGCTTATGTATTTTATTTTGAACAGCTAAGACAGCTCAATGTTTCTGCAAAACACCCCACGGACCACACTCGCCCACGGTTTGGCCACACATTTTCCTGAGCCTCCAGCGGTCACTAGCGTGGATGTTTAGAGACATTCATCCGGTGACAACTTCTCAAATGTTATCCAAATATTCCTCCGGGCCAAAACTTGGGTCATAATTTCTGTTTAAAAACCATTTAAAAGAAAAACAAGTTTGCCTCTGGAAAAATTTAATTTCACTGTAGTAGAAGTCATCATATTGAGCCCTTATGATGTTTATGCCTTATATAGATAGACACACACACATATTTCTGTAAGTATATGTAATTTTATTGAATTCTCACAACAAGCTTGGTATGTAGACACTTTTATTCCTTTTGAAGATGAAGAAATTGGCAAAGGAATTGAATCTCTTAGCTATCCTATCAGAGTGATTAGCATATAGTGGACTTACATTAACATTTATAGAATGAATGACTAGATAGCAGATGTCTTAGAGTCAGCTCGCTGCTAAGCAGTGAGCTCTGCTGTCAACATATTTTGGTCCTAGTTATACATCAGTCCTGCCCCACAGGGTCAGCCTTGGGCAAAGCGAAACAGGGGCCCACTCTGAACTCGGCATCTTCTTGCTTCTGTTTGTCTCTCCTACTATCCCAGTCACAACCCAACCAAAAGGAAGAAGATGGCTTTACCTGAGGAGCTTCCACCTCCAACATGGCGCCTTTTAAAACCCCACAGATTTTTATGAAATATGAGGCCCAGACAGTTACAGGGACTGAGGCCACGGCCTCCTGGATCCTGAGAACCAGGGCCCCATCGTACACGAACAGGTCACCCAGAAACGTGATTTGTCTTTGGAAAGTGGACCCACTCATTGGACCCATTCACACAGCACTGGGCTTTGGACTGGTGATGTGTAGAAACTCAGAATCGTGGAAACTACGCTCGTTAGCTTAGACACCCATACAACACATCACTTGAATTATTTGATAGCATTTTACCAAAACTCTTTCATTTTTACAAACATCTAAATAAAACTATGTACTAAGATACTGAATTTATTTAAAAGAAGTTTACAAATAAAACGTTGATATTTAATTATAACTAAATAAATCCTAGTCATATGAATTTATACTCGTGGGGGAAAGCAGGATAAAAAGTAGTGAGGCAAAGATGTTGAGTCTTCGTTTCTCTGTTGAATGTGAAAAAGATAAAGAAATGTGATGATCTCAATGAAAGTAGGACATAGTGAAAGGTTGAAAAACATGTCTGCATTTGCATGTCCCTTTCATACTTACAATCATATTTTCCAAGGCGTGTTTGGCAAGCCAGCAGTTCAGAAAGACTGGGACAAAGAGATTCCTTAAGGCAGGCCAGAATATCTGAAAAACAAATCAACACTAAACTTTTATCTCAAAGCAAAGAATCATATCCAGCAGATCGAAAAGAAATGCAACACAGAAAAAAAATGTTATTAAAGACAATTTAGCAACTTGGAACATGTGACAAATACATTAGAAAATGCAAGGAGTAGATATGATTTTTTTTCATTCATTGTCTGATTCTTACTTAGAGAAAAACTCTTTGGGAAATCGTTACAGAAGAAGAAAGAAAATAATAAGCTCTCTGGGTGTCAGATATAATGATGCTAATTCTATCATTACATCTCTTCCTGTGAGAGTCTGTAATAGACATCACCTCTTTCTTCTTTGCAACTTGAGGGGGGAAGTAGGAACAAGAAGAGGAAGCGTCGCCTTTAAAACATTACCCCTCAGTCTCAGGATTCAAACATTCTAAGTGACCTTGGGGAACCACGTTTAATTGAAATGATATTTACTTAGCCATTCAATCTAATTCCAGTCGCTCCTCTAGGTAAATCACCCAGATTAAAGTAATTGTCAGAAGTGAGCAATCGTTAGGCATCTACTCATCCTCATAATTTTCCAAATAAAACTCAAAGTGTGCGGGAGCACAATCCCCACAGACACTGTTGCAGCTCTATCAAATAGGAATTAAAACCAGAGCTTGCAATGCAAACATGCCACTGAATAGGATCTTCAGGAAGTGGGTGCTCCTCCGACTTGGATAAAGAAGCAAATTGCTGACTGGCTGGCTGCTGACAACTTCCTTATTAAAGAGATAATTAGTCAACCCTATGGTTAAACCAGAGATAAGTGTATTCTCGGTACGGGAAATGTTTATAAACAACCGGTTCTACTTGCTTTTAATTCCACCCTACACACAAGAAGTGGAGTAATTTCTAGTTTGTTTCGGCCATATTAGCGCTTGATTAAATGGCACCTCCACACCATATATTTCTAAGAAGCATTTCATTTTGCTGTTATACTAAATCTCAGAAGTTTTTATTTAATTTCACAAGCCGAGTCCCCAACTGATTTTGCTATTTATTTGTTAATACAATGTTTCTAATCAAAACCTAAAATCATTTATCTGAGCTAAATTTTGATGTATATTTTTAGCATTTAGATTTAAAGGCATTACTGAAGTCTAATGACAAAATTATTTTTTTAAGATTCTTTTAGGACTTACCGAGATAACGAAGGGAACCGCATTAATTATTTCCAGGATGAAGGGTATTCGTAAAATCTGCTCCCAGATGTTTCCCTTTCAAGAATAAAGAAGTAAAAATAAAAGTCAGTTACACCAAATCCCATTATAGAGGGCAATGCCAGCATCTCAGAACTTGCCTAGCATTGAGGATGCTTACAGCGGCAGAAGACTGAGTCATTATATAAATGTGTGCAAAGGGGGGGAATGGGGCCATCTGAAGTAGTGTCTACAAGAAAAATAAAGTTAAAAACAGATAAAGAAATGTGATGATCTCAAAAATAAGTAAGTAAATGGGAAAATTTTTTTTTTAAAAAAAGTATAGCAATAACTTTCAGAGATTATTTTTTCTAAATGCAATTGTGCCCTCTCAATTTTGTAGTAAGTTTAAGAAGCAAGCCCGGCCGGTGTGGCTCAATGGTTGAGTGTTGACCTATGAACCAGGAGGTCGCGGTTCTATTCCTAGTCAGGGCATATGCTTGGGTTGCTGGCTCAATCCCCAGTAGAGGGTGTGCAGGAGGCAGCCAATCAATGTTTCTCATCACTAATGTTCTTATCTTTCTCTCCCTCTCCCTTCCTCTCTGAAATCAATTAAAATATTTTTTTAAAAAGAAGCAAAACAAATGTTACAATAATCCTTGAATATTGCCCATAACACATTTGGATCCTATAATAATATTTCATGGAAGAAAAGTTACCAGCAAAAATGAAACAGACTAACAAAACCTACAGAATCAATGAAAAAGTGACTCAATATAACGTTTACTGTAATAAATATATTCACAAACTGTAAAGCATATAAAATAGTTCCTAAACACACCACTTGTTAACAATGTTCATTGGTATTAACATTGCTTTTACACCAAGAAACCACGACGGAAGATTCTACTAGAATCTACTAGAATCTAGATTCTACTCTCCCAACCCACACTGTGCAACGAAGTGAATCAGGCCTGGCCACATAATTCCCAGGGCCCAGTACGAGCTGCTCCTAATATTGTCCCAAAGGTTTTGCACCAGTATTTACCCAAACACCCTACATTCTGGCCACACTTAAATATTAATTATGTTTCCATTTCATATGTGCATTCCTTCCTCTGTGCCTCTCTTAATTCCATAAACCCCACTGGCCTCTCTTTTCACCTTTCCTTAGTGAAATCGCTGATTCAAGGACTTTGCGTAATCGGTCAAGTCCTTCCTTTTCATCCCATGATCTGGCCTCTCTCTCTGAGTCCCCTTAGGACTCCATTTGCACCTCACTAAACAAACAAACAAACAAAAACCTATCATTCTGCCTCTGTATAACTTTTTCCTACCTAGCCCCACTTCTCGATTGTAAATTCACAGAAAACAATCAAACAAATAAAAACCAACGCCCAGCTTGGAGCTCTTCATCAAACAGAGGCTCAGTAAATATTGGTTAAATTATGTTACCCAGACAAAGCTTTGCCAAAAATTAAGAGCATTCATTAATATGATCCCTAATAGACATGCTCTTGCTCCCTCGATGTTTTTTGTACGGATCAGGGAAAGAGGCTGAGAACAATAAAGACCCAGACTGTTGCCTCTGCTTGGCTCCTGTGAGCGTGCGCACAGTGGATCAATTACCCCATAGGAATGAGTGAAGCCACCAAGGAGAACGTAACTATATTACTACAGTGTTTTTGTATCACATACTAGAGAGGCCCGGAATAATTAAAGTGGTTTAAAAAGAGCTTGCTTTATCCCCAAAGTAGGAATTATAAAGAGAGGAAAGCTGGGTAAATATTAATAATGTGTTCTATTAGCAAAAAAAGGCTAATGAAAACAGCTTACCTTATAACTGAGATAACCAAGTAGAATGGTTTCAAATAGACTTATCAAGGCCACTAAGACCTAGAATATAAATTGAACCTTAATGAGAAAATGCAAAAAAATTAAAATAACATACATTCATGACTATAGTACTACACATTATAGGTAATATATATTATTTTCATGATTCTTATCAATTTCAAAGTTAATAAATGTATAAATATGTACATATATGTACATATATTTACATATATAGATATGTATGTGGTATATACATATATGCTATAGGGAGTGTTCTAAGGCTCTTTAGCTCATATAAGGTGGCAGGTGTCCCTAGCACGACAGCTTAGCTTTTGTCCTTTCTAATACTTTTTAATAAACCTTTTCTGACTTATTATCACCAATGGAAATGTGGGGTTAGAGTAGTGAGGCTGGCTGGAGTTTGCATGACATGGAAAGAACAGGTTGTCTGGTGAGTGTTGTGCTAACACACACACGGTCACACACAACTGCCCGCCACAAATAACACCCCCAGAGCCTGCAGGTCATTCACCCAAAACAGCAGCACCTTCAGAAAGGAGCACGAGCTCCCGTGGAAGGATACAGTCCACCCCATCACCCGCCTCAAACAGAGCGAAGCAGCAGCACTGTGAGCACCACACAGAATGGTCCAGCTCAGCCCCTCAGGGCACGATTGGGATCACCAGCCACTTAATTGATTGTTCAGTTCATGGTGATTTGTTGAGATTCTTACATGTTCCAGACACTGAGGACACAGGTAAAAAAGTAAACATGTGCCCAGCCGACCTGGCTCAGTGGTTGAGCATCAACCTATGAACCAGGAGGTCACAGTTCCATTCCCGGTCAGGGCACATGCCCAGGTTGAAGGCTCCATCCCCAGTGTGGGCGTGCAGGAGGCAGCCGATCCATGATTCTCTCTCATCATGGATGTTTCTGTCTCTCCCTCTCCCTCTCCCTTCCTCTCTGAAATCAATAAAAATACAATTTTTTAAAAAGCCAACGTGGAAATTGCCTTTGGGGTGAGCTGTTCAGGGACTGTGTAGCAGGAACAGGGAAAGTTGGTTGGGAAACGGGCGGGGCTGAAGACCCTGGTTGACATGGGTTTTCTCTAGGCCCTCAGCCGCCATCTGATCTCAGGGATGTTCTCAGAACAGAAAGCAGCGCTCAGGCAAACACCAAGAATGGGGCGAAAGGGCGAGTCTAAGATGCGCTCTGCTACTCTCCCGCCCTTGCCCTCTTACCCTCAAGATTCATTAAGCAAGAAAGCAAACCCATTTTTAATATCAACAGTTTCTCTCGAATAGTATTTCTCTGGGAAACAGGGATACATCCAGAAATATAGGAATGAAACAAGATGGCACGTAACCTGTAGGCCCCATAAAGGTAGACTTCTGTTCACCCAAAAGATATGAGACCTGTGAAAAGAATAGTAAGATGTTACTTTTTTTAAATGTGGGAAAGGCATTCAGTTTAAAATTGTGCTTGAGGTTGGAAACATTTAAATAATGCTAGCATAAAGGGACGATAAAATATCAAAATTACCATGAGAAAAGCTTTATACTCTTCGTTTTCTTTTTAATAATAATAATATCCATTTCTATTCCAGGAAATACCCTTTTTAATTTCATTTTCAGGCTCATATTAATAATAAAAGAAAAGCTTAATGGACCTTTATTTAAAGAGTGGTTATGGCAAGGTACAAAAACCTCAAACCTTTTATTAGTCGAATCCTCCACTGAAAATTCACTTAAGGGGTCTTCTATAAACTCGAAGGTTTTGTTAATTTTACAGCTGTTACTATTTAGCAATACAAATTCAACAGTGCTAATAATCCAAATAACTCAGATGATAGAGCACATTAATATTCCACATTTGGATTTATATAAAATATCTAACATCTCACCAAAAACCTGCGACTGAGAATAGCATAGAACATTATACAGGACAAGGAGTGACTGTCCTTAACTCTCTCTTAAAAATCATTTCACCTTTGACGTCAAAAATTATTTATACTCTACCAAGAACACCATGGCTTTACTAAAAGCTAGTTTACCAAGCTAACAGTATTTTCTTTGATCTGGGATGTTGTTTTCATAGGTCTTGAAATATCATAGAGCATTTAAATGTAAAGAAGACCTTGAAGAAAAATATTTGTTTAGACAAGACGATGTCATGTAGACTAAGTTTTGTAATCTTAAAAAAAAGGCCTTTCTACAAATCTCAGCTATATAAATTTCAATATATAGCGAGACTGAAAGTCCTATTCTTCACTCATTTACTAAGCACTAAATTGGATAAATGCATGGAAAGAAATGTATAAATTCTAATAAAAAAAACAACAACTAGTGCCCGGACTGTCCTTTGTAAATTAGATGTATCATGAAGAAAAAAACATATAGGAATGAATGATTTGTGCGTTTTTAGAAAATGTCCAAAACAAATGAGGAGGGGAATCAGCTGGCAGCCAGCCCGTCATTCCAAATGGAGCTTCAATCCCATTGACAAAAGCCTGAGCAGGAACACACCACGCCCGGTGCTATGGTAGGCTCTGGTTTTAAATGCATTCCAGACCCCTAACATACAAGCACGGTTGCGGCTGCATACCTTTGTGTCTCTCACCTGATGTTAAAAACTAAGAGTCACTTTCACAATTTTAAAGTGGGAAGGATGCGTAAGTTTTGGGGTTTTTTTTAAATATATTTTTATTGATTTAAGAGAGGGAGGGAGGGAGGGAGGGGGAGAGAGAGAGAGAGAGAGAGAGAGAGAGAGAGAGAGAGAGAGAGAAACATCAATGATGAGAGAGAATCATTGATTGGCTGCCTCCTTCACACCCCCTACTGGGGGGATCGAGCCCGCCACCCAGGCTTGTGCCCTTGACTGGAATCGAACCCGGGACCCTTCAGTCTGCAGGCCGACGCTCTATCCACTGAGCCACACCAGCCAAGGCCAGTTTTGACACATAGTGAAGAACTGTAAGCACCAGGAGGCAGTGAGTCAATGGTGATGGCTCATCCCGCCATGAAACTCATGAACCCCCTGCTGGGAGTGGCGCCCCCTTTGCCAACCAACGCCCCCAAATCGTTCACTACGAATGGCCTGCACCCCAGTCTCTCCCTCGCGCAACCTCCTACATTAACAACACACTCCCTTTCAGAGCCTTCCGTTGGTTCAGACTTTGGCCACATTTTCATACCAGTTTTGAGCCCGGAAGGGACTTGACAATACAGCCAAGCAGCACTACATAGCTTCAGCTTTATTATGTCTAATTGAATAAATCTCCTGCTGAATTAGCTTCATTATCTTAAAGGAGAGCTGTGCCCAGAAAGGCCATTAACCGGTGCCACCCCCACAGTGGGGACCAAACAGGAACCGTATTCAAGATGGAGCCGTGACTTCTTTGGGTTGTTTGTGAGTTGCAGTAATCTGATTTTTCAAACATTTGTCCTCTATAATTACGGCTAAACATTCTTAGACACGTGGCCGAGAAGTTAATTGTAGGAAACTTCGTTCTCTTCATGTTTTCAAATAATATCATTTCACTCTGCTGCCCTCCCGCCCTGGCCCTTTGACCCTGAGAGAGAATCTTCTCGTGCCTCAATTTGTGATGCTCGGGGCTCCCTGATGTCCATACGTGTTATTTGTAGGTCACCAGGTTTTAAAAACAATGCTGGTATGTTTTCCGAAGGATTCGTAATGTGAAGCATGTTTAGTGCCACCTGGGCAGCCACATGTCATCAATGGAATGCGCACTGATGTCCCCAGGGGGTGTTCTCCAATCGTCTCCATGGTGCAAGGCTATCAGTACAGCTGTTGAGCATAATTCCATCGGCTCAGCCACATTTGCTGACCCACCAAGTCCTAGGCTGAGTATGAGAGCTCCAGAGGCCAATACAACAGGCCGCTGGCCTTCAACCAGCACAGACAGAACAGAGAAATGAATGCAGTTGACCCTTAAGCAGCACTGGTTTGAACTGCATGGGCCCACTTACAGGCGGATTTCTTTCTTTCTTTCATTTTTTTAAATTTATTGATTTTTTTTTTAGCAAGAGGAAGGGAAGAGAGAGGGAGATAGAGAGAGAAACATCAATATGCTTTCCAATTATTTATGCATTCGTTGGTTGATTTCTGTATGTGCCCTGACCGGGTATTGAACCTGAGACCTTGGCTTATGGGGACAAGACCCTAACCCACTGAACTTCTGAGCCAGGGCAGCCAACCAATGATTCTCTCTCATCATTGATGTTTCTATCTCTCTCTCCTTCTCCCCTCCTCTCTCTGAAATCAATAAAAACATATTTTTTAAACAAGAATAAACCAGAAGGGAGTGAAGGCAGAATCGGGGAGAAGGCGGCCTGGTAGGGGGTGGCCCGGAGAAGTGACCGCAGGCTGCATATGTCGCGGTGGCAGAAGCAGCAGAATTTTCTCGGGCTTTTGCAGATGCTGCAGAATGTGAGGCCAAAGGAGAAGCTGAGGAGGACTCGGAGGCTTTGGCCCCACAGCTGTCAGGATGGGGCTGCAGGCGGAGCAGGGTGTGGGTGAGAACCGAGCTGTCATGCGCTGATTTGGGGAGAGCGCAGAAGAAGCCAACCGGAACGTGGCCAATTGAAATGACATCCAAGTAGGGACACTGAATGCGCAGTTAGAATGCGATCAATGAGATACGCAGCCATAAAAAGCAGAAAAAGATCAGTACCAGGTATGGGGCCAGGTGGGTTCTGGAAATATTGGGGGACCATGTTGTAGAGAATAGGGTTGTCTAACCACGATGCTGTACACCTGACACTAATACAAAATAATATTGAATTTTTTAAAAAACACACATATATTTGATTAACTTTTTAAAAAAGTACTGAGGGCTTCTGGGAGGAGTACAAGTGGGAGAAAATTGGGGAAATAGGGTTAAGTGTGTATTGAAGGGAATAAGAGACATGAAACAAGTGGTCCAGTGGCAGAAGGGCAGGAATGCCAGAGCATGCAGTCTTTTCACGGATTGAAAATTCCCTGAGGGGAGGCAATGTTGCTCTCCCGGCTGTGTCTCCTTTTGCAGTCTTACAAACACAAGCTAACCCCCCAACAAAGGTATTCGGAATTACCCACCAGCCTTCAGCAAATAAACTGTTTCCTAAAGAAGCAGCACATCGATGATCACACCATCGAATTGCTCTTGTTAATCATCAACTTTCTCCGGACCCTCTAGCAAATGCGGAATCCTCTTCACTGTCCAATCAAACAGAAGAGTAACCCAGGCATTTCCGTGCATAGCATTTCTATTTTATTTTCATCTTTTTTATTTTATTTTTTATATTTTCTTAGGGCAAAACTCCACAGGAAAATAATAATAATAATTGTACAGAGGTTCGCCATCGGATTGGATTCGCTTTCTGCTTTGAAATTATGTGAAATTTGGGAGGCTGGGCAGGGGGCCCAGGGTGGTAATCGGATCAGAATGATCCATGTGCCTGCACACCCGGCCCCTTCCCTGCTGCTTCCAACGGAGGTAGAGACTAAAGTCCATCACGTACAGCAATGCAATTAATCAAAGCAGCACAATCATGAATAAAAAATAAGTTAAATCGATAAGCCATTTAACTCAAATAAGATCAAGAGCTACACAAGCTAACTGTGCACTTGACATAGTCGTGGATGCTGGAGTGATTCTACTCAAGAGTGCCAGCTAGTCCTAATCAGTTTGGTTCAGTGGATAGAGCATCGGCCTGGGGACTGAAGGGCCCCAGGTTCGATTCCGGTCAAAGGCACATGCCTGGATTGTGGGCTCGATCCCCAGTAGGGGGTGTGCAGGAGGCAGCCAATCAATGATTCCCTCTCATCATTGATGTTTCTCTCTCTCTCCCTCTCCCTTCCTTTCTGATATCAATAAAAATATATTTTTAAAAAGAGTACCAGCTAGACTATCACTGGAAATACCTACACAGCTGGTATACAGTAGAGTAATATATATATAAAGAAAGAACAGAAAGGTGGTGAGTGTTTAAAGAGACAGACCCATATTAAACAATTACTTACAGTGCTTTGATTAGCAGTAAAAAACTTTATAGACAGTTGGCATAAAGTTATTACATCCACAGTGTTATTAGCATTAGAGGAATAGATAAAGAATATAAGCAAAGATGTTTGAAAAGAACGTACAAAGGTGCTATTCATGTACTAAGACAGATCAATACCCAAAACATCCTTGGAAAAAATTAATTCTACGTAACATCCTTTAAAATTATAACACAATTCAAAGTAATCAAAAGACTATTGTCGAGGGTCAGACCGAAATACCTTACCATTCATTTCCTTGTGAGGGGCTTTCCAGCAGCACTCGTATGATGTATAACAAGCAGCTTAATAATTTGAGAGAAAAATTGAACAGGCGTATTCTTAGACCTTCAAACAAACAACAGAAATTGGGTTTTCATTGGAACTTAGTCCAAAAAAAGAGACTAAAAAGAATTATCAAAAACATCATTAAGTACAGCACTTAGATTGTATTTAGAAACTTCAGTGCCAACATCGTCTACACTCTCTGAAGTTCAAGGGAGCTGAATGTTAATTAGCTGAATATGGAAACCAAGATTGTGACTGACAGACGGTTTGAACAGCAAATGACAGCTAACACTATACGAGGAGAGTGGATCTAGTTCTCACAGAAGCCACAAAAACCATGTCCCATAAAGAGTGGTTCATGCCCTGACCGGTTTGGCTCAGTGGATGGAGCATCGGCCTGCGGACTCAAGGGTCCCAGGTTCGATTCCGGTCAAGGGCATGTACCTTGGTTTCGGGCACATCCCCAGTAGGAGGTGTGCAGGAGGCAGCTGATCGATGTTTCTCTCTCATCGATGTTTCTCACTCTCTATCCCTCTCCCTTCCTCTCTGTAAAAAATCAATAAAATATATTTAAATTAAAAAAAAAGAGTGGTTCCGATATGCTTAGTGGTTTAAGCATTTCACACATCCATGAATTTGGGGGTAGGAAATCTAGCTGCTTGCACATTCACGGGATAAGTTATAAATCTTGTACCTTCAGAATACCTTGCAGATTTTAATTATAGGGAAATTATAATCACGTCTATAATTATATATTATACTCTAGCTTAGTAATTAGGAAATTACAGAGAAATCATTATAGAATATTCTGGGAAGTACACACACACCATTTTTGAGTTTGACCAGTTGAAGCTTACTTTTCCCTTTAGGTTAAATATCAGTGACATCTTAATATTTTGGAGGGAGAGGGGATTAAGATTGTCATGTATATACCCTGCAAAACCATATAGATCATAGTTATGCAGCCTGTAATACTTCATGATGATGAAAAAGAGCAATTAAGATTAAGCAAAACATGCTTCAAGTCTGATTAATAGAAGCATTACCTTTCCTGCAATATTCAGGCAATATCTGATTCGTGCCTTATGCATAAAAGGGAGAGAAAGGCCTTCCTATAATTACTAGTGAATACAATCTGGAAATGAAATGTCATTTTCTTACTCGGCTATATGTGAGTGCTTTTGAGGTGACCTTCCTTTCTTTTTAAATTAAATTGATTGGGGTGACATTGGTCGACATAATCATATAGGTTGCAGGTGTGGGTTTCTATGTTCCAGGACCTGTATATCGCATGGGGTGATGTTTCTTAACAGTAGCAGGTTAATGCTTATCAATTGGGCAGTTTTCCCAGGCTTTGCTATCACAATGCTCCATTCATTTAAAAGTCTTTTAAATTGTTCATGAAATCGCCCTGGTTCCATCGACCTGTCTCCCCAGATGACTGCTTAGTCAAAGCTGGCTGCCGGTGAAACAGTCACATTTATCCTCTCGCCTAGAGAGAGAGATTGTTAGTATCAAAACAGAGGAAACCTTTTATTCCGAAGGTGTGGCCTCCATGGAAATTGTCAACCAGCAGATGAGAGAGGCATTCGTTATCATTAGTCTTAACCCCGAATCTAACCTACCATTGAATCTCTCACCAGCGCGTCTTAAACACTGAAATATCCCCTATCTTCAGCATTTGGACAATTGCTCACAACTCAGGATGCTCCTTTTGAACCCTACAGAGGAATGACTTAATGAAGACCACCCCAAGAGGATTCAGGGCTCCAGATTCAGAGAGGGCGAGGTCTACACCCATCTCATAGAGACCAAGCAACGATTGTGGGAAAACTGCATCTTGGCTCATTATATGTGGCTTCAAACAATACATGGTCTGCCCGGCCAGTGTGGCTCAGTGGTTGAGCATCAACCTCTGAACCAGGAGGTCACAGTTCGATTCCCAGTTGGGGCACATGCCCGGGTGGCAACCTGTCCAGTTCAGAGCATGTTTCTTTCTTATCAGGCACCATTGGGAAGCGGTGAGCTCTTCCCCCGTGGAGTCAGACAGCTATTTCCCAGATAGGATCCGTCAGAATCACAGGAGCCTTCTCATAATAAGCTGAGTCCCCTCACAGATAAGCCATGAGGCCCTCTCATTTCAATCCTTTTCCTCAACGTTTCCACTGATCCCGATGGCTCACCTAGAATGCTACCTATGGATGTGGGATTTGGACAATGAAAGGTATGCAAGAAACCTTAACACCCACAGATGGGAAACTCTAGTTTTCTATCATTTAACTGCCTGGCAGACAAGATTCTCAATTGTTTGCCTCTATTTAAATGATATTTTTCAGAAGGATGGCACTGGAACTATTGGAGGTAAATAGATGTACAAACACATAGACAGAGGAAATAAAACAGAGGACTTACTTGATCGCTGATTTTTAATAAAAAATAACTTTAGTCTCTCTTTAAATGTGTTTTCATTCATATAGAATTCAACTTGGACCCTGCGAACAGAAAATAAAAACACAGTTAACCTGAAGATGAATATATAAGGGGTAAAAACAGCATTTGCCGTACTTATATATTTTAAGTAAATCCCTTGCACATGAGAGAAAGATATATATATATATATATATATATATATATATATATATATATATATGGAGAGAGAGAGAGAGAGAGAGAGAGAGAGAGATAGAGAGAGAGAGAGAGGGAGAGGGAGAGGGAGGATTGGATAAAATACTGAATTTTTTGGAGAGAAGCAGTTACTTTTAAAGACATACTTCAGATGTCATTTGTAATTAAGTCGACTATTTTTATTAGTGGATGTAATGAGTGCTGTGGACAATTCAAAACAGCAGTAATGCAAAAAAAGTCATTAATATGTGTCCATGAAATAATTTTGAGTCGGCGTTTTTCCAGTTTTTGTCCGCATCCCAAGAATCAACCGAAGGCCTGAAAATTCAGTTGCAGCAAAACCACGCAGAGGGGCCGCATCAAAGTCTCAAGGGGCGGGGCCTGAAATGTACTTTCTACAAGTAGTTCCTTCACCTTGAAACCACACCACAGGACACCTTACCTTCTTACTTATGTAGGCCCATTTTAAAATATACTCAGAGCAGGGAAGGAGTGGGATGCCAAATAGAATGTGAAAGTCAACACAGATAGAAACCAGGCAAGTCAATGATGATACTGAAGCGTATATATTTAATCCTCTCGAAAATATCAGAAAAATAGCATTTGGGTAATGAATGCATTCACTGTCCCCTAAATTATTTCAATCTGCCTTGCGTGCCCTGGCATAATGAATATTTTCAAAATGTGGAGTGAAGGGAAAAATGATGTTCCGTGCATGCTGACTTGTTAATAATTATCATTGGAAATTTTCTTCGTCTCAAACGCATGTATTATACATTAGGATTGCAAAGCCGGCTAAGAAAGCATTTGAATGTTTATACAAACACGAAGATTTCACTTTTCCTAATATCAGAAAATTTTGATAATGCAACCCATATAAACTAGATAGTTTGATAGTTTGGGGGTTTGGGGCAGGAGCACCCCTGGGAGATAAAACTGGGGGAAAATTAACCTATGAAGATGCTCATGTATTACAGAACTACGTCACTGCTATGTGCTTTATAGTCAAGAATATTGATGAATATTTTAACAACTGTCCCCTATGCCCTAAAAATAAAAGGTTTTTTGTTATCTATTGTTATCTGCTATTCCTTCAAAAAACTGGAAAGCTCTCTAACTCTACCTCTAGCCCTAAAAGAAGACATTTCCATGCATCAACATATTTCCATCATTTCTTAAAATTGATGTGCCTGCACCTTTCCTCTTTCACTCACCTTATATGTTAAGTGAAAAAGGGGAGAAATCAAGACTCTCCTGTTACTATCTCTAGAAAGAAACCCTGGAAATTGCAATACCTTCCAGCAGAACGCTATGTGCCTGCACACCCCCCCCGCCAAACACACACACATACACATACACACACATACACAAACCCACACACTCACAGGCGCTACACGTACACCCACACAGGTACACAGCCCTCCCCCAGTCGCTTGGAAATCCCTCACTGGCTCTGCTTCCCTTGTTTATCAAATAAAAAGGCCGTTCGTTTTAAATACAGTGACTGTAATACAGACATCAAGCTAAATTAGTTCAAATCTGCTGTGGATACAAAAGCAAATTTGAGAGGACATGTGGCTATTACACCAGTCATTCAGCCAAGGCCATGTCAGTTTGCTTCCTTGAATTATCAAATTTATAAGAATCCGAGTCCATTCCTCACATACTAGCTGGCGTTCAGTGCTGGCTCTATAACAAGAGGTGCAGTTTTAAACTAAAGTTGGATTGTCTACAGCCTTGCTCAAAATAACGAGGAATCTGGAAGGCATCCCATCTGAGAAAAAGTTGAAGGAACTGGAAATGTGTAGCCTCAATAGGAAGAGATAGCAGGTGTCTCTAAATATTGAGGTGTCTGGCATTATTGAAACAAGATAACGCATAATGTGACCCTCTATTGTATAGAACAATCAGAGAGAAAGAGAATTTTGAATGAGATTACCCAACTTAGAAAAGGCCAAGACTGTGGAGTAGAGAGCTCTCCATAAATATAAATGAGCAAAAGGCCAGATAACAGCTTGCAAGCAAATGCTCTGTTTCCTGGGGGTAGAGACAATTTTGCATGGTGTGAGGTCTCTCAATAAATAAATTCCAGCCGAAACCGGTTTGGCTCAGTGGATAGAGCGTCGGCCTGCGGACTGAAGGGTCCCGGGTTCGATTCCGGTCAAGGGCATGTACCTGGGTTGTGGGCACATCCCCGGTAGGGGATGTGCAGGAGGCAGCTAATCGATGTTTCTCTCTCATTGATGTTTCTAACTCTCTATCCCTCTCCCTTCCTCTCTGTAAAAAATCAATAAAATATATTAAAAAAAATTTAAAATAAATAAATAAATAAATAAAGAAATTCCAAATTCCCTTTTTTGTTATAATATTCTGGGAAGTAAAACAGTAAATCTAGTGATCCCTCTGAGTTTATCTTCTCTCCGAGGATCATGGGTGACATTAAAGTATAAATCGATACAAATGTGTTTTAAAGTTAAATCTAAAAAAATAAAATATGGAGCAGAACACTTTTGATCCATGTCTTCTGTCGAGGGCAGAAAAATACCCTTTAGGTTTACGATTTATAATATAGAGTGGTGCTTTCTTTTATTTGATCTAATGACCGTTCTTACCAGAATCAAGGCCAGTTAGTGTTAGTGTAATCTTTTGGGACTTTCTCCAGCACCATACAGTTCTCTGGTACTCAGGACTTCAGTACAGAACTCAGTGTTTATTTTTCTCAATTCTGTTCATGATTTTTATTGGTTTTAAATATCCTCTTAATATTCCTTTTCTGAGTATAAATGTGCTTGTCTTCCCTCCATCCTTCTTCCTTCTGACCTCCATATTCCCACATAACTTTATCTGAATTTTTTCATGCCTATTTCTTAGGTTTTTGGGGCAGACAGTCGTGCCATCTGGAACTCTTCTCCAATATTTCTATTTACATTTTATTGTTCTTGTCTTATTACATTGACTAGCACTTTTAAAAGAGAAATATCAACTGTGGTGTTCATACTCATAGGAGAAGACCCCTGTGCCTTCACATTGAAATTGTTGACCCTGGAATTGCAATAAATATTTATATTTTACTAAAAATCATGTTAGAAGTGGATGGATGTTCATTGTTGTCAAAAACCTCTCTTCTCTGTCAAGTTGGTGGGCCTATTGTTGGAGGTGTTTTTCACAAAAAATTTGGTGAATTGCTTTAACAGGTTTTCTATTATGCAATTATGTTTTTCAATTCTGGAATAAGTTGTTTTTGTGAATTAGTCAGGTAATGTACTGCTGGATTCATTTCCTATATGTTAGGAGTTTTTCTTCCAGAGTCATAACTAAGATTGATCCAAGCTATCACCTTTAGATCATTCTAACATCTTCAAGTACGAACTGAAAAATTCTCCTGATGTTTCTACGCTCTGGAACAATTTTGAATACTGTAGAGATTTTTTTTATTCGCCATCATCAATTTGCCCTAACAGTATCAACTGCCTTAATATTAATTTGCTGTGGTTTTTTTCCCCATTTTCCTCTCATTCTCTTGCCCTGGTTACTTGAATTTAATGTAAAAATCATGCAGAGTCTTGTTAAAATGCAGTTTCCTTGCTTCAGCCTTAAAATTCTTGTGCCGTCTCTTTAAAGTAGGCCTTACCATTTTAGCAACAAAGAACATTAATTCTGGCCCAGCTTGTCGATGCATTCTTCTTTTAGAAACACTATTTTGCCTTTTCAATTGCTAATGCCCTGGACACTGTTCAGGAAGCCAAACTTTTGCAGACATTCTCTTCTGGAACTCGTGGCAGATGTAGATCCTTATCAAAGTGTTTCTCTTCTGCGTCTAACAGGTGCTAGTCCCTTCCTACTGCTTCTGACTCCGCAGTATCGGTCCTTGCATGAATTTTGTGACTACACTCAGTCTCCCTGGCCTCAGCAGGTCGGCTCAGTGGATGTATGTAATTTCTACTTTCTCACTATTTATTTGTGAGTGCTTCTCCCTTTGAAAAATCTACATGTGGATGGCAAGCTCCCAGCCCCAGCTCCCAGTCCAATTCCCCTTCCTAAGACCTTCTCACCTGGCGTCGTTTCTGCGTGTTTAAATTGTGGCATCCTCCTGTGCTTGGTGCTCTGGCCTCCATGGATAAGGAGAAAAGGCCACGTCTCTCCACGTGCCATTGCCAAGTTCTCTCACTGTTCTCACCACCACGTTTTAGGTTGGGAGTACAACTTATGTGAATTACACCTTCCCACCCCTTCCTATGAGTGTACCCCTGTTTTCTCTAAGGTCGTTGTGATGTGTCCAACTATCCCCCCCAAGAGATAGTTTGAAGTCCGTAACCCCTGGGACCTTAGTATGTGAGCTTATTTG
The DNA here is from genome assembly GCF_000147115.1 of Myotis lucifugus. Classification (NCBI taxonomy): domain Eukaryota; kingdom Metazoa; phylum Chordata; class Mammalia; order Chiroptera; family Vespertilionidae; genus Myotis; species Myotis lucifugus. Next base: position 830,231 of record NW_005871476.1, read on the forward strand.
GGAATAAGGCCATTACAGACATAATTAGTTAAATTCAGATGAGGTCATAGGTTGGGTCCCTAATCCAATAAGAACAGTATCTTTATAAGGACAAATTTTTAAAAAAATATCTATTTTTTTATTGATTTCGGAGAAGAAGGGAGAGGAAGAGGGAGAGAGAGAAACATCAATGATGAGAGAGAATCATGGATTGGCTGCCTCCTGCATGCACCCCACTGGGGATCAAGCAAGAAGAAGGAAATTGGGGCACAGACGCAGACACTGCGGGAAGGTGGTCATGTAAAGACAGAGGGGGAGATCAGACCTACCCAGCCACAGTCTAAGGAATTCCTGGGGCTCCCTGGGGTTTAGCAAATATTTAGGGAAACATTTACTCTACTGTTAATTCACTTTTATAGTGTTGCTATGACTTGGGTAAGGCAACCCTCAACTTCCTTTTATAGAGAAAAAGTGTAATTCAAATGATTTTAGTAACTTGCCCAAATTCATAGCGCTGGTCTCGGGATAAAACTGGGTCATAGGTCTTTCCATTGCTTCCTGCCTCTTACCTCCTCATTCGGAGAGTTCTAGGTCGTTTGTAACGTATTACAACAGAGCAGTACAAACACCAGACGCGCCCAGGGCTGCTGAGAAGTGTTTGTTTAGTCCTGCCCTTTGGTTATTGACTCCAAACCAGGCTCCTGTCCACCGCCAAACACCCACTGCCAACCTCCAGTAACTAAATTATTTCACAGGGCAGCCATTTAAGTGAGGCCTTAGAGAAAATAAATTCATGCGTAAGCTACCAGCGATTTTTCATCTCACAAAAATGAGCTTCCCCGGTTCATGCTCAAGTGCTCCCAGGGGTTGGCAGCCTTCACTACACGCACGGAAAAAACCCCACTGTCAGGACTTGGCATTTCCCAGCTTCCTTTTGCCCATCCAGTTCCCTCCACTATTATTCAAGCCTCACTTGCTCAGGTCCCGAGTCGGCAACCTCTGATAAGGAGGCAGAGATGAATTCTGACGACCTTCCAGAACCTTCTCTGCATTTTAAATACACAATCTACAATGATGTCATTTTGGGGAAAGGGAACCTAGCTTTATGCACACACTCACACACATACACACACATCCTCATAAGACATCTGCAAATAGACGTGTGTGTGTGTGTGTGTGTGTGTGTGTGTGTGTGTGTGTAAGTGTGTATAGAACGATGCAATGGCAATGAGGGAAGGATGTGGGTGCTAACCACCCATCCATTTCCTGTCATTGTGGGTAATGTGGACAGTCCCCCAGTAATTGCATTTGTGTTCCTGTCACTCTCTGGTAATCAGGGCTTGCAGGTAGCTGGAAATAAGCATCTCGCCGTTTCCATGGTTAAGCACATTACAAGTCCACCCAGGAGTACGCTTGTGTTCACGTCGCTCATCAGTCAGAAAGCTCGCACCTCACGTGCCATGTTCATTTGCAAAGCCCATGCTCTCTCTATACTTCCTCCTTTCGCTTAAAGTGATGCGCTCTCAGCAATCCCAGTTTAACTCAACCCTACGCAGGGGAGGTAAAGATAAAGGAAGCTAGAAGAAGGAGAGAGGTGCATTTTTTCGCCCTTAAATTGCAAAGAGTTTCTGCCTCTTTATACCTCTGTCCAGATGCATGCGTAGGGAGCAGGTCTGGGTCGAGCCATTAAACAAAGGAAGAGAAATGCAAATAAGAGAACATGAACTCATTTTTATCCTGTTAAGTATTTATCATAAAGAGTAACAAAAACACGCAGCATTTCGGCTTCTAATAAATGATGTGTGTTTACAGCTAGCACCTCAGAAAAAAAGAGATAACCTAACGCTTTAAGATAATTTCCATTTTTTTCTCTTACCTCAGCTCTACTCTCATGTCACACTCACACACATAGAAGCCCCCAGACACCAAGTGTCATGTGAGTGACGTGTAGTGACACAGAGGGGAGTGTTGGAAACGAAGTGACCCCCACTTTCTTCTTCCCATCGCCTGTTTTATCAGAGAAAGGAGGTGTACCTGCTCATGTCCCCCAGGCCTAGCCTCTCGCTCCCCACAATTAATTCCAATGATGGCGTCCAGAGCGCCATCAAAATGCAGATTTGCTTCAAGGGAGGATGAAGTTTGTCATTGCACAGTTTCTCAAAGGCCCATTACACTTCAAGCTCCACTAAGAGATATCAGCCCATTTCTGCCTGTCATG
>NW_005871477.1:0-37781 GCF_000147115.1 Myotis lucifugus
TGGGCCATGGAGTGCTAATATATTTGTCAAATATTATTAAGGGTGTTTTTCAATTAAGTTTAAATACAGTTAAATTTAATACAGTTAAATCAGTGGATGTTGAGTAAAGTAGATGCTCTCCAGAATGTAGGTGGGCCTCATCCAATCAATTGAAGGCCTATATAGTGTTGAATTGATGAAGATTTAGAATAATGGGTAAAGAAGAGGTTGTTACAGCCCTAGCCGGTTAGGCTCAATGGATAGAGTGTCAGCCCATGGACTGAAGGATCCCAGGTTTGATTCTGGTCAAGGACACGTATCTTGGTTGCAGGTTCCCTAGTCCTGATCAGAGTGCCGGCAGGAGGCAACCAATCAAGGTATCTTTCTCACATTTGTATTTCTCTCTGTCTCTCCCTCTCCTTTCCACTTTCTCTAAAAATCAATGGAAAAATATCCTCAGGTGAGGATTAACAAAACAAACAAAAAGAGGTTGTTACATATTTGTCATCATGTCATCGGTGGATATGCAGATTTTTCATAGTGTCCAGGAACCCCATCTCTTCCTGTTCAGATCCAGGAACTATATCTGTGCTCTTCATTATCAAATACACCATTCTGCTACTTTTCTATCTCCTTTTGTGAGAAAGAGGTAGTGATGCTGTTATTGGTCACAATGTCCTGTGGTGGTGGTGGACCCTCAGTAACCCAGAAACAGCATAAGATTGTAAAAACTAATGGGTAAAGTAAATAAATAGACAACTGTGGAGTACTGTTTTGGTGTAATGGCAGTGGATAAATAAATTTTAATTCTAATATAAAAGTTAAAGGAAAAGTATTGAAAATAACTATAACTAAATTATGTTAATGGATACACAAAATGATTAGATGTAAATTGTGACATTAATAACATAATAAAACATGGAGTCATTTGTTTGCAAATGAAGTTAAATTGTCACCAGCTTAAAACAGACTGCTGTAACTATAAGCCCCATGAAAGTTGTTGTTTTTTTATATTTTTCTTCAAATTTTCTTTCTTACAAGGCTTAAATGTTTTGGTTCATACAGAACTCACACACATGACCAATGGAGGGCTTTTCCAAAACTACAAATCAAGGACATGTTTTGGCTTTCTCTCATGTTTGGCATTACCAAAATGATAGATATTCAAGTTACGTGATCCCACATGTTATATTGGGGAAACCATTCATTCAATTTACTGTTCTAGACATGATGGATATGTCAGGGAAACATAATTTAAAATTTCTGTGCTCCTGGAGCTTACATCTATGGGGAGAGATGGGCCATGAACATAAACTGTTTAGACATGTAGATTCTCCAGTGAGGGCCATTCAGGAACACTGGTGTCTATTTTTGACTTGGGGCTTCTGAATGTGAAATAACACAAGAGAAGGAAAGAGAACATGGGCAAAATCCCTTTTAGTTCAAAGTATCTGGATTTTTGGAGGTCGGTGAAAAGAAACTGAACCCTTTGTGTTGCTCCATATCAGGGAATATGTACCCATCCAGGAAGTCATTAGACCAAGAAAGTGAATTCTCTCCCGAAGAAAGGACTGCTGTTGGGTGAGACACCTGATGGTGGTCTGACATTAATGGGCCAATGATGGAGGGAGCTATCTTTAAATCATATTAACTGAAATTGCCCAACATTTCTCAAAGTTTGAAATGGCACCATGAGAAGCAGAGATGTAAAGTCTTGCCCCGATTTTAAGTAAATCAATGGTAAATGTATAAAGAGATTTCATTGCCCAAACTCATCATTATATAGCAGGAGAAACTGGTGTCCAATTTCCTTGATGTTCTCAAGCCTAGAGACAAAAGGGAAATTAAAAAACAAATACATAAGCAGCAACAACAACAATAGCAATATAACTTCCACGTTGCTCTTTAAAAAATCTCAGAAAGTAAATAAACTCATTACCCAAATTTACATCTTATTTATTGCTAGCTGCTCATGGTATTCAAATACGAATCAGAATATATTATGCTGTCTGTTGTACAAAACATGACTGAAGTAATAGAGCTGCATTTTTCTAAAAAAAATACTAGAATTTATACAATTAGTGTTTACCCACTCAATTGGTGTTTTGCAACTGTTGTTTCTGTAACTCAGAATAATCTTTAAATTGCATTTGGGAAGTCCCTCCAGGGTCTGAAGCAAATTAAAAAAAGAAATGAATTCAGGAAACCATCAACAAAATGAAAAGATAACCCACTGAATGGGAGAACATAATTCACCAATGATACATCTGATAAAGGGTTAATATAAAAAATTTGTAAAGTTGTACAACTCAACACCAAAAAAACAATCCAATTAAAAAATGGGCAAAGAACCTGAAAAGACACTTCTCCAAAGAGGACATACAGATGGCCAACAGACATATGAGAAGATGTTCAGTGTCACTAATCATCATAGAAAAGCATATTGAAACCACAATGAGATATCACCTCACACCTGTCAAAATGGCTGTCATCAATAAATCAACAAACAATAAGTGTTGGTGAGGATGTGGAGAAAAGGGAACCTTTTTGCACTATTGGTAGGAATACAGATTAGGTGTAGCCACTGTGAAAAACAGTATGGAGTTACCTCAAAAAATTAAAAATGGTACTGCCTTATGACATAGTGATTCCACTTCTGGGAATGTATCTGAAGAAACCTGAAACACTAATTCAAAGGAATATATGTACCTCTATGTTCACTGCAGCTTTATTTACAATATCCAAGATCTGGAAACGGCCCAAGTGCCCATCAGTAGATGAGTGGATAAAAAGCTGTGGTACATTTACACAATGCAATACTACTTGGCCATGAGAAAGAAGAAAATCTTACCTTTTGTTACATCATGAATGGACAGAGAGAGTATTATGTTAAGTGAAATAAGCCAGTCAGAGAAAGACAAATACCAAATTATTTCACTTAAATGTGGAATCTAATGAACAAAATAAACTAACAAACAAAATAGAAAAAGGCTCATAGAGAACAGACTGACAGCTGTCAGAGGGAAGAGGTTTTGGGGGGCTGGTTGTAAAGGCAAAAACAAAACGACAAAACAAAACAAAATCCCACAAAACTCCTGGACATAGACAATAGTATGGTGATTACCAGAGGGAAATAGGGTGGGGGAGGTAGAAGAGGATAAAGGGGAATAAATGGTGGTGGAAGGAGGCTAAAGGATTAGGGTGGTGAACACACAATGCAATATACAGATGATGTATTATAGAATTGTACACCTGCAACCTATATAATTATATTAACTAATGTCACCCCAATAAATTTAATACAAATTTAAAAGTAAAAATGAAAAATAAACTCATGACAATTTTTTTTTAATGTAGAAAGGTAAACTTGACTTTGGGAAGCAGTTGAAAGTGATTTTGAATCAAATGGTTAACGAGGTCAATGATCAAACTGAGTATACTGTCTTTGAATGTGGCTTCCTTGGGAAGCAGCAATAATGGCGATGGTAACAGCTTGTACTATTCACTTCTATTAAATGCTTCCCAGAAGCAGGCTCTGGGATACATTCTATATGCATGATCTCACGTAATACTTTTGATGAAACCTGAGTTCCATATTATTCTCATTATTTCTGGTTTGTTGCAGGTGAAATTGAACTCTAAGGAGTCCGGTGTGGCTGAAGTGAGTGAATAAGGGACAAAGTAGAAGGTAAGGGCATAAACGTAAATAAAGGGGTAAGAGGGGCAGAGTTCATAGAACATTGTCGCTCATAGTAAGAATCTTGGCTTTTTGGCTTTTCCTCTGAATAGAAATACAATCGTGACTTACGATTTCAAGGAGGTAAACTTGACTACTATTTTGAGAGCAGGTTTCAAGGACAACAATGATAGTGATACAGTAAGACCTGATTAGAGTGAGAGATGATAGTGGCTTAGATCAGAGTGATGTCAGTAGGGATGATGGGAAATGGTCATATTACAAATATTTTGGAAATAGAGATGACAAAATGTGATGATGAACCTGTTGTAGACTTTGGGAGAAAATGAAATGAGGGGTTAAAAATGACATCAAATCTGGCCGGAGTGGCTCAGTGTTGTCCTGTGCACCAAAAGGTTGTTGGTTTGATTCCTGGTCATATCTCTCTCTCTCTCTCTCTCTCTCAGCAAGTCCTCAGGTGAGGATTAAAATAAAATATTTGTCATAGCAATTAGAAGAATGAAGTTGGCATTAGTGAATAATGTGAAACAGCCCAGAAAAAGGCTGCTTTTATAGGGAGCTACTCATCTGGAGCTTAATTTTGGACATACTGAGTCTGCCAAGTCTACTAGACGTCCAAATGGAGATGTCAAACAGGCAATTGGATGTGTGCAGCTGTAGTGCAGAGTGTGGCTTATGTATTTTCAGTTTAGATGTTAAATAATTTGTCTGCGGCCCAAGTGGTAGAGTTGTCTGACTCTGAAGTTAACATACTGCTACTACAATCTTTTTTTATTTTCAAATTCATCCACACTATTAAATCATTCATTCAAGCAATAATTATTGGACCGTACTATGGGCTGGTAACTCTGCAAAGTGTTGATAGAGTGACTAAAAGAGGCTGTGGTCCCTTGTTTCAAAAATTGCACCATTTAGTTGACAGACCAGTCTTAGGGAAGATCACAGCTTGGAAAGAGAGGCAATTCTATGATTGAATATTTACAATAACCCTATATACAGGGAAGGCATATAAAAGTGGGAATTAAGCTGCCCTTAGTAAAGAAGTAGTAGTCACTCACTTAATGAGAGGTTTAGTATTTTGTGTTGCAGAGTGACCTTGTTTGAAATGTTCTGCGAGATTGTTTATGTCCAAACAAGAGAACAATATGATTTAATTGTAAGCATCAGATCAGTTTGTAATAACATTGAGGCTTAGCCATGAATGTAAGATCAGTTCCAAAACAGATTTTTTTTTTAAATCTCTCTCTCTCTCTCTCTCTCTCTCTCTCTCTCTCTCTCTCTCTCTCTCTCTCCAGTTTCTTTAATTTAACTTGAACCTTGACTTCTATAATGTGAAAAGCAAAATCCCTAAACTTCTAGGTATACTCTTTAGTTTCCCTGAACTCCCTGAATTTCCCTGATGAAAGACAAAACCAATCACAGAAATACATGGAGGACAATCCCACAGGGCAACAACTTATAGCAGGGAGTTCTATGCCACACAGATCCAAAACCCATAACCACTGCCCAGGATTGAAAGGGGGCCTGCCAATCTCTCCTTGGTAGGCACAGTGTGACGTTACATTGGATGGTGTGTTCTGCCACAGAGCTAATATTGAAAACATTTCTTGTGTTGTTTATTGGGCTAGAGAGACAACTTAAAGCATTCATTCTTACAGCTCTGAAAGCTTTGGTCTTGAGATACCTGCTGGGCACCATCTGACAGGTTTTTCCCATGAAAAGAGGAAATATGAGTGTTTTTAGTCAGTGTAGAACCAGGCAGCAAATTAAGTTTTCTTGGAGACATAATGTCATTTAGCAGAAAGAGGGCGGGCTGGGGATTGAGGGAAGCAAAGATTAACCTACCCTCTCACCAACAAACAAACTGTGTGAGCTTGGGCAAATTTCATAACCTCTCTGTGCTTCTGTTTTCCTCTTCTCTGAAATGAAGAGGCTTGACTCGTTCATCTCTCATGGCCTTTCTGACTCTAATTTCCTGTGTGCTTTTTAGATTTCAGCAACTTATCAGCTATAAAAAGAAAGTAAATGTTCTAGATTGTGTTATATCTGTGGTGGTAAAAGCAGAATTTCAAGGTTGATAATGAAAATATGAAAATCAGGATCAACTAGGATAATGAATTAAAAATGCAAAGTTACATATCCCTAAAAAAATTGAGATCACTAGCTACATCTCTATCACCTAAAACGTTTTCAAGATGCATTATGTCCTATTAGTAGGAAGAGGGGTAAGAAGTAAGAAAAGAGGATTATTTATCCTCATGTTTTTGTTGACAACTAATGCATGTGTTTCGTTGAAAAATTAGAATATGCTCATAAATTGAAAATACATTTTGTATTGGTCTGTAACTACCCTTTTTGTATATATTTTTATGCATACACAAATACACACAGAGACATTTGCAAATTTAAATATATCCTTTTTACAAAATACATACTACATAAGCAATATGACTGTCTGCTTTTCCCCCAGTATTTATTGTAGCTCTCTCTCCATATCAATAAATATAAAATTGCATCATATTTTTAATGTCACAAAAACATGTGTGGGGACCTGGGTCACACCTTATCTTCATTTGTGTTACTATCTGTGATATCTTGGGCAAATTTATTCATCGCTCTGAGTTTGGGTTATTTCATCTGCTAAAAAAGAAATAGCTTCTTTCATGAAGAACTGTCATGAAGATTAAATAAGTTCTTTTCAACAATTTGTCTTGAAATTGGTGTTTAAGTAAATGTTAGGGTAAAACTTAAGGATTTAAGTGGATAGACTCAGGTAAAACAAATGAATAAGATGTCTATCCATGAGCAAATAAGTTGGCTAGTATTTTAATTATTTATGTTTTACTGTAGAATTTCTCAGAACTTTTATTAGACCAATGTGTTTCAGTAATGATTGCTTTTAAACTTACCATGAAATAGTTTTTTTTTATTTAAAATAGACTTTTGTAGAGATATAATTCACCCAGCATGTAATTCACCCATTTTTTAAAAATATGTTTTATTGATTTTTTACAGAGAGGAAGGAAGAGGGATAGAGAGTTAGAAACATCGATGAGAGAGAAGCATCGATCAGCTGCCTCCTGAACAGCCCCCACTGGGGATGTGCCTGCAACCAAGATACATGCCCTTGACCGGAATCGAACCTGGGACCCTTTAGTTCCCAGGCCGACGCTCTATCCACTGAGCCAAACCAGCTAGGGCCAATTCACCCATTTAAATTCACTAGCTTTTAGTATATCACATATGTTCATTTGTCACAACAATTGATGTTAGCATATTTTAATTTTCTCAAAAAGAAACCCCACAAACCTTAACCATCACCCCCAATCAAGGCCCCCATTTTTTCTCAGCTCATGGCAACCACTAATCTTTCCATCTCTATAGATTTGCTTCTTCTGTACATCCATATAAATAGAAGTCATGCAATATGGGCCAAGGAATCTTTTGGACACAGCACAAATGAAAGCCTATAAAGAGAGTGATGGACAGAACATGTTCTCATAAATATTAACTTAGGTAGCTAATATCTGATGTGGAGTCAGCATTCAATAAATAATATTTTCCACTATGTGTTAGAAACAAATTGTTAGTTAATGGCCAACAGTGGAGTTTCTAAACTATTTTTGCTTGAGCAAAATATGAGAAGATGGCTCTTCGTAGGAGGGGAGTGGATAGAGGAAGAAGGGATCCAAATTACCCTTTGTTAAAAACTTCCTGGGAAAATGGAAAGATGGGAAAGGAACATCTCAGTTGGTGCTTCAGGTGCCACACAAAGCCCTAACCTTTCATAAAAAAGGACTCTTAAAAATGCAGCATTGGCCCTGGCCGGTGTGCCTCAGGGGATTGAGTGTTGTCCTGTGCACCAAAAGGTCACTGTTTAGATTCTTAGTCAGGGCACATACCCAGGTTGCAGGTTTGATCCCCTGTCAGGGCTGGTATGAGAGGCAACTGATCCATGTTTCTCTCTCACATCGATGTTTTTCGGTTTCTCTCTCCCTTCTCTCTCTAAAATCAATAAAAAAAAACATTAAAAAAATAAAGCAAGAACGCTCCTTATGATCTGGATATACCAGCATATTTAAAACTTTGAAAGACATATGGATATGCAATGTAGGAAATATGTAAGAAAAATCTTTATGGACAGTGCACAGATTTGGATTAGCAAGCACATAACTCAGAAATGGGCAATCAATATATATTCCATTGATTGAAGGGCTATCTTCCCAAGTGACAGTGCACTTGTGAGAATTCATGGCAGTCTATATTATTCTTTAATTCTCTCTGCTTGCCTAGTGTTTGGATACATCACTGGACTGAGAAATAACAGATGGGAGAGCCTGGATAATTTGCTAATAAAGCTGATAGATGTATAATCAATTCGTTAGAAGACTAAAATAGATTAATTGTGGTCATGCTTTAATTTGGTGGCCATCTCATTTTGGAATTGAATCATACATTCACCTAACAAATTATTATCAAATACCTACTGCACAAGGGCAGGCACTGTTCTAAGCATTCAGATATTCAGAGACGCAGATGTCTGCCTTTAAGGGAATAACATTCCAGCAAAGTCCTCTTGGATTTCCTCTTTCCCCATTCCACATTCATATACACATCATGAATTCATAATCAAGAGGTTCAAGACAAATTAGGGCTTCCTCGCCCTAGCTATGCTTGACAATCACCTCTGAGGCTTTGAGAAGTGTGATTGCTAGCCCCTCTCTCTGGTAATTCTGATAGAGTAGGTGTGGCCCCAGGTGGATTTAAACATCTTAATTTCTTAAAGTTCGCCTAGGACAGTGGTTGGCAAACTCATTAGTCAACAGAGCCAAATATCAACAGTACAACGATTGAAATTTCTTTTGAGAGCCAAATTTTGTAAACTTAAACTATATAGCTCAGTACATTGTTATTAACTTAATTAGGGTACTCCTAAGGCTTAGGAAGAGCCACACTCAAGGGGCCAAAGAGCCGCATGTGGCTCTCCAGCCGCAGTTTGCCGACCAAGGCCCTAGGAATTCTGAAATGCAGCTAGGGATGTGACCACTGCAATGGACATTTATCACTGGCTCAGCGATTACATCAGAAAGGAAGGGGGGCTGCTATATTCTGCTTCTGTTCCTCCCTAAGTTCATAGGCATGGTCTTTCAAACACAACTGGGCTTTTCCATGTCAACATGTGTTCAACAAACATTTATTAAGTACGTATAATGTGTTGCCTACTCTGTAGATACTTACGCGCTGTTGTGAATATTCTGTGCAAACATATTTTGAGCTATCTGACTCGGATTTTGATTTAATGATTATTAGAAATTCTTCAAAAATTTTCTATCTGCATTATTAACATAATAAGCAATGCGGTCTTTTGCAACAAAAGATAAGTATCATTTTGATTCTTTACCAAGGTTCCTAAATTTATAATAAGAATAGGGTTCGTTGTGTCAAAATAATACACCGTAACTTTCCTGCATATAGATAGACAATTGTGCTGGACATCAAAATTTTGCCCACTCCAAATCTACCATTTTCACCCTGACCTCTGCAATTTGACTAAATTTGGCTATTTGAGAAGCAAGAATATAAAGGAAGAAAGTGTGAGATAGCCCTGGCCGCTCTCCGTGGACTCATCCATGTTGCCTGTGTCCCTTTCATACAGGGCCTTCTATTAGGCAATTCTTGTCACGCAGCCATTTCTGCATCAGGGTTCCTCATTCCCTCTGCCTGTTTGGGCATAGGGTTAGCAACATTTCCTCCCAATTTTACTAACTCCTGGAACTTATTAATCCTTTTTAAATAGTCATTTTATTAACTTTTTCCAAATTACCCAATTTAAGTGCGCCATCTATTTTATGGCAGAGCTGTGACTGATACGGCCATTCACATGGCTCTCGACTCCGCTAATTTTCATGGAGCACACAAAAGCGGATCAAAAACTCTCTTGATTTCCCAGATCTGGCAATTACTAGATGTGACCTCTGCCAAATTATTTAATATTTGGAAGCACGAGTTGCTTTGTAAATGTCAGATAATGGTGGACTCTAACACAAAGGTTTGTTTTAGCTGTTTAAAAAGCTACCAGGGTGGAGGGAATTACAGATGAACAAGATCAGCTATATATAGGCTGATAATTGTGCTATATGATAGGTACATAAGGGCTCATTATTACTATTCTTTTTTGGTATATTTTTGAAATTGTTTATATATTAAAAAGGAGGCACTATATTCTTCTTTTTAAAAAGAGTACTATGATTGCACTCTAAGAGCTGAGATGGACCAAGTATAGAAAAGTAGTCATTACAAAGCTTCGGTTCAGTCTTTGTGTAGCCAGAACATGTCCATCAAAGGAGAGATGGCTTTTCTGATTGACTATACACGTTGGAGGGAATAATACCCGAGTAGGCTCTGGATGCTATTTGGCAGCAATAAGCTGAATAAACTCCTGGCACGTTTTGATCATCATATAGTGTACCTCTCCATTGAAACAACATGACTAGTGCCATTCACACTATTGAGGGGGGCTCCAGGGGGGTTGTATTGTCCTTAGGGAACTGTTTCTCTTCCTTAATACAGAAATGTGATGAATGGTCTTCCATGTTCCAGCCCTTGCAAGTTTTGCTAGAGTAAATTATTATACTTGATCAACTCCAGGACATGGGAGAGATTGGCTCTAACCCTGATCAACTGAGTGCACAACCTTGGAAAAGGTGAATGCATTTGTCCACGTCACCAGCCAACCATCCCCAGGTAATTTCTCTAGGCCTTTCACCATTCTACTCTTCCATTAGGAACTTCCCAAGCTACAGATCATTCAATTAAGCTGCAGAGAATTTAAGCCCTTCAGCTGGTACGTAGGGAAGCAAACAATGCTGCTTCTATTTTTGTGGAAAACTATCTCTAGAAATAAAACCAGTCTTTTGACTTCATTGATTCAGTAGTAGATCAGTTGCTTCACAGTTTAGATCCTCTTCAATTCTGGAGCCAGTAAATCTGCCACTTTTAGGCGATCTATATAATGATGATGATGATGTTGATGATGGGATAGTTCGGGGACAGCTATATTGAAAAACAGCATTGATTTATTTAAAGTGGTTTCAAGTTTAGAATACTTTAATATGTTCACTGTATTATAAAAATGTTGGGGCAATGGGAAATTCAGATGTTCTGGAATAGATAGTTTCAGTGACAGATATTAAGGAAAATGCATCTTTCCCCTTGCCAAGTACAGTAGGGGTCTCAATATTGTCACAATTACTGCAAATTCCAATATGAAAAATTAAGCAGAGAATCGCTCACATGGTACAAATGATGGCTTCTTATTTACGCTCAACTTGTCCAACCATAGAGGAATATTTTATAATGAAGTCCCTTATATTGCCATTAATGTCACTATAATTATGTCATTATCGATAATATTACCATAACATAATTTTATTACGAGTTTTCCTTCAGATCCAGTGATGTTCTTATGTAACAGAGAATAATAGCTCTGTGTAATGACTTTGGAACATAATTTCAGTTAATATGCCTCATTAAAATGTCAGGAATGTGCTGAATACAATGACCTTATTTATTTCATGAGATTTAAAACTCCACACCTGTATGTTAATTTAGATTAGTGAGCCTTTGAAATGAATTGATGCTTTAAAAAGAAAAAGTCAAAATTCCACCAAACTCAGGGATACACAGTAAAACCATTCTATCTGCTCCAGTTCCCCATGACTCTCAGTTGACCACATGATACCGAGAAAGGGGTAAGGTGCTATGAACATTGAAAGAGGATTTAGCAATGAGGATGGAAACATGTTTCCTGGGTACATGACAATAGGAAGTTAAGGTGACTAGCCAGCAAGAGTGATCTGAAGGCTGAATTCAGGAGACATATTGGTATTACTCGTCTAAATTTGGTTCAAAGTACTGTACATGTTGTGGGCTTTCTTCAGTTAATTCCATTTCCTACCACTGCTATTTCTTTAACCCTTGAACACATTTAAGATTTGTGAGCTCTGGTTTGCTTCTAGCCCTGAGTCTATGGCAGCATGGGTACTTAAGAAATTTGGTTCCTGCTGGAACTACATATATTTTCCACCATTTCTGTGTCTAAATCTTAAAGGTCTGAACATCCTTTGTTTTCCTCCATTGGCCTTAGTGTGGATTTCTTCTCAAGGAAGTCCTGTACTCTCTGTATCATATTTACCTCTGCTTTTGTGTAATAACTATTGGCTTAAAATGTGCTTTTAGATTGTTAATACATTTTAGGTCTTCAAATACTTATGGTCTTCGAATTGACTCACGTTCATCACATCTCCCAATGTTGTCTTTGTTAAGAAAGCATCACAGACACAGTTTTAGGCCTTCCTACCACAGGCAGATAGTTTTACAAAAACACCTGCTTTCGTTGATTTTCTCTCTTGCTTCAGTTTATCCAGCATCATTTTCAAGAACTATTGTTCACAGCAGATCATGTTCATGCATGCGTTTCCTCTCCATGGAGCTCCAAAACAAACATCTTATTTAAGGATTTTATTTACACAAAACTCTGATTATTTGTCCCATATTTTATAACAACCACAGCCTCGATTTAGTGGTAGCAGGTTGTACAGCACTTTTGTCCTCCCTGCCACAAAGTCCTGTTTTCTGATGCTTACATAAATAACATTCCCATTGCAAAGGCTTTGTTAGTTAGTTCTAGCTTCTAAAAAATTACCTGTGGCCCGGCCAGTGTTGCTCAGTGGATTAAGCATTGTCCCATGCACCAAGAAATCACTGGTTCAATTCCTGGTCATGGCAGATGCTTGGGTTGCAGGCTAGATCCCCAGAAGTGGCCCACAGGAGGCAGCCAATCTATGTTTCTCTCTCATCCATGTTTCTCTCTCTCTCTCTCCCTTTCTATTCCTCTTTATCTAAAAATCAATAAAAACATTTTAAACATTGATGTGTTTGAAACATCCCTTGCATATAGAATATTTGTTACATGCAGATAATTTAAAAGATAATTATAAAGCATAAAGACTAACTGGAAATTACTCACGTATCTACCACTTCTCTTAAAAGATAGAATATCATTCATTGCATAGAAACCCTCTGTGCACATCACCCTGTGTCTATGAGAGAGGCCATCAGCAGCCTGATCTTTGGGAGAACCTTTCTCAGGCTTTTGTTTATATGTTTCCCTGGTCTGGGTACCTCCTTAAAAAATAGTTTCATTTTGCCACTTCTAAAACTTTATATAACTGGGATCACTCTGTGTATATTATTTGGCGATCTGCTCTTTTCATTTATATTGTGTGTGAGTGCATGGAAGTTAAAGCATTTAGTCACAGTGCATTCGTTGTAATTACTATAGTATCTCATTGCATGGATACGTCACATTTGTATCTATCAGATGTATTATCAGTGGACATTTATATTGTCCAATTTTGGGTTTATTACAAGTAATGCTTCCATGAACATACTTGTATGTCTCTCCTGGTTTAGTTTTGCAGGAGCGTCTCTCAGGTACTAGTATATCCAAAGAGAGGAATTGTACCCTAAGGTATGTGTACTTTAATTATTCTAGGTTTAAAAAATAATAATTCTACAAAACACTTTTTTGTTCTAAATCTTCCACATTTAGGCTTTAATTTTTTTTAACTAGTCGGCGTATAAGGCTATTGAATTGCAGTTTCTGTTTGCATTTCTCTGAGTATTTAGGAGGCTGAACATCTAACAGTCCTTCTAGTCATCCAGCAAACACATCTTCTCTTCCTGGCACCTCTGGCAACACGTATTTTACATCGCGTTTCTCCCTTGTATTCTCCTTATTGTGTTCTGAACTGTATGATTCCTGAGAGTAGAATGCAGGTTGCATCCTTTGCAGTTTCCGACACAGGGTCTCAGCATTGGGCAGGCTCTTCGTTATCCTCTGCCGAATGAATCCGGGAATGACTGAATCTAGGGATTGCAGAGCAGACGTTGGGTGGGGCTAACCAGGCAGGTTCTAAAGTCAGAGAGGCTGGGGATGAATAACAGCTGTTCCACTTACTGGCTGCCTGATCTGCAAAAGATGCATTCAATCTGAATAAATACCGTGTTCTCCTCTGCAAAGTGGAGATAAACATTAATGACAGCCTCCGAAGATAGTTATAAAAATTAAATGAGAGCATTTAAGTAAGGCATACCATGTCAGGTCAATCTGTGATAGCTGCCGCTGTTGTGTTTTTGTTAGTAATATTATTCGGATCTTGTTATAAAGGTAGCGAACTGCTACATTTTCTAATCTGGGGCGGGGGGGAGAAGAAATATCATAAATGTGCGAGGGGACCTCAAAACACTTTGAAGTCAGAGAACATGTGAAGAAGTGAACCAAAAGACGCAAGTGAATACGTGAAAAATAATTAGGTGAGGAAATGGCCGCGCCAGGAACAGATCTGCATAATTCTCACAGCATTTTAGGGGGAAATGTAAATAAAGCCTCTAGTGTCTTGTTAAGCCGTGTCACTAAAATGTAAACCTCAGTAAATGAGCTACCTATTTGCCAGTGATGGAAGGTGTCATTGCAAACACTCAGAAACAGGTTAATGTTTAGGAATCTGGATTTCAGTGTAAACATATGTGCTTTAAAATATTCCACAGCAGTATTTGCAAAATGTTTTCAGAGCAGTTGCATTTCTGGCAACGGTCTCGTGTAATTTATCTGTACTTTTCAATAAAAAAAAATCGCTTGATGTGCAAATATAAATAGCAAACGAGAGGCAGAGACTTACCCAAACAAACCATTTCAAGACATAGGTAAAAAAATAAGCAGAATTTGTGGAGGTAGATCATTTCTGGGTTTAAACCACTTGCAGAATAAAGCCCACATGCTTTAACATTAACACACGCTCCTTCTGAGACGCCGTCTCATTCTTTAACTAGCTTCTGGACATGCTGCATAGAATTCTTGTATTATGCTCTAGTGATAACACACAGATGGTAGTTTTGCCTGCTTTATTTGGATGCTGTTCTTTTATTTGGGAAAATCTGTTCCAACTTTCTCTGTTGGGCTAAGTCTCAGTTTTCATGAATAAATGTGTGTCTCCATGAAGCCTACCTAAAAGCACCCACATTTAGCTCAGGATACCCTGCACTTTGTAACACACCGCATGGACCTTCATCTTTCCACGTATTGTGTTGCGTTTATAGTGATTGGCTACAGTCTGGCTCTTACTCCAGCTTCTGTGCTCATGAAAAACACTCATTCTATCTGTTCATCCATGTAACCTGGGACCTTGACAACAGTAGGCAAATTATGAGTTAAATACTTGTTGAAGTGAGTCTTCTTCACAAGTCATTCCTGGTTCACATGCATGAAATGATATCTTCACCATGACCAGGACACAAGGGCTAGATTCAAAACTGAGCATTGTCCTGTCAAGAACCTTCGAGGTGAGGCGTATGGGTATGTGATCAGGGATCATGAGGAGGGTGAGTTGGACTAGTCGCTGAAACAAACCCCAAACTGCTCACTCAGCTCTATTGGGCAAGGGAAGACTGCCTGCCACAGACTGGGTTTTGTGCAGAGGTTAGTTAGCGTGGTGCTAATGGGGACCAAGCACTCTTCCCTGAACACCCATATTCCCATTAGGCATGCGGTTATTTTCTCAGCCCTGCCTGATGGGGAAGGGGAGGAAGCAGGTGACTGAATATAGGTTCCACCTCTGCTGAAATTGGCTGCGGTTAGGTACAAAGAGTCTGGGGAAAGAGTGTGATCAGGGTGAGTGTTTCTTTTATGAGCAGCATAAGGGTGCAAGGACAAGAGAAATCAAGCCAAGACTGACAATAAAAAAAGAATAAAGGTTAATCCATTTTGCAGGCTGAGAAAATTTAAGCCCGTATTATGACACTTCCAAGGCAACTCAGCCTGATAGCTTTTCATTTTGCAAAACACACTAACAATCATTATCTAATTTGAATCCAACAATCCTGTGCATTAGATTTAAAGAATTTTGAGATGGATTTGACCTCAGATTTCATCAGGTCCAGTGCTTTAAAATATAGTTGGCAGTAAAAATTCTCACATAAAAATTCAATATGCAAACATAAAACCCTGTTTGTGAAGCAGGGAGAGAGGGCCAGGGACCTTATTGCATGTTATTTATGCTCTACCTTCCATTCTGCCCTCCCCAACTCCCTCCTCCAAACCCACACATACTCACACATACATCCCAGAGCTTACATTGTGCCTAAGGGCTCTGATTCAGAATAGAGTTTGAGAACCACCGGTCCAGTAACACAATCCCAATTTTTAAGATAAAGGTATTGGGGACCAAGAGAAGTGATTCATCCACGTTCCCAGAGATGTGGGCCAAGATATGGCCAACCCAAGTGATCCTTTTGAGTTGAAGTGACTATGAGGAATAAAAGCAGTAAGCCCATTTTGTCAATGAAAAATCTAAACCTGGGGACAATTATATGACTGCCCAGGGTCATGAGGCTAATGCATTCTAGGATCAGAACTATAATCCAAGTCATCTGATGCTACATGTAATAGACCTACACTAGCATCAATATTTATAAATTTATAATGACGATTATATTACACTGCAATTCATAAATAATTCATCAACATCAGCTGGTGGTTTTGTTGGCAACATGTGTCAATGAACATACAATCGTGTTTTCACAAAATCAACTTTCCAGTGTTGGAACCTGGGTATATGTATGTTGGAAGTCACCCTGAGCTATTCAGATGCACCCTCAAGGTCAGAAGACCCAGTAGAGAGGTTGGGTGTCTGCTTCATTAAGAAGCTCTGGCTGCCAGAGAAGCTTTGTAGGGTGGTATGGGCCAGTACTGACAGATTAATAGTGGCCTCCTGAAGCACTGTTTTGAGACGGATTTTGAAACCTTGTGTAATCTCAGTGGCATCTATGTTGGGCCTAGAAGTGGAGAGCTGAGGATCATACACCATATTTTTACTTTCCCTCCCTTCTTCCCTTATTTGATTAACAAATTTATGAAATCTATAATCCAATATCCAGTCATTTGGATGAGTAGGCAACAAACTAAATGTATCACTGGCTGGAATAATAAATTTGGATATATTCCCATTCTCAAAGAAAGGGCATCTCATTTGCAAGGTTAAGATCTCCAGCATGAAAGCCTGTATTTTACAGAGTATTTTATAGAACTTCTTAAATTCTATTAAATGCTATGTATATACACATCCATAGTAACCAATTAATATAAAATTAAATTATTACTCATTTCACATTATAAATTAGTAATACAAAATATTATAGAACAAGTGAAAGTTCCTTTGGGCACCAACATTAATCCCACTCCCTCTCCCATAGATAACCATTGTTATCAGTTACACAGATATGAACCTTTTTTCCTATACATTTATACATATATGCAAATTTCATGCTGAGAACAAACTTTGAAACCTGAATAACTCCCTAAGGCAGCGGTTCTCAACCTGTGGGTTGCGACCCCTTTGGCAGTCAAACGACCCTTTCACAGGGGTCGCCTAAGACCATCCTGCATATCAGATATTTACATTACAATTCATAACAGTAGCAACATTACAGTTATGAAGTAGCAACGAAAATAATTTTATGGTTGGGTCACAACATGAGGAACTGTATTTAAAGGGCCAGAAGGTTGAGAACCACTGCCTAAGGAACTGTTGCCAACCAAGACTTCTCATTTTTCACAAGCTCCTCACTCATTGATTTTATGATAAAATTCCATCTCAGATTTTGGAAAACTTTCAAAAACATTTGAGAACAATGAGGCCTGGCCCGGGCTCAGTTATAGACTCTCATCCTTTGCCTGAGGATTGGAGGAAGAGGCAACAAGTGGGGTATTCCCATCTAAGAATTAGAGAGAAAGATTGGTCTTTAGCTTGCTGAGTTTCACCCCGGAGGTGACATATTTGAAAGATGGCAAAAGTAAGAATTTGAAAGAATTTCTCTTTCCAATGCTGAGAATCCTACTAGATCCTCACTTTTCTGAATTTTCCTAAAGTAAAGGATAACAATACCTAGCGCTAGATAGCTGAATGTTTATGATGAACAATAAGAAGTAAAACCCTTTTTTGTGTGTGTGTGTGTGTGTGTGTGTGTGTGTGTGTGTGAAGTGGGGGGAAAAATAAAAACATTTGTTTTTGTTCTCTGAAGCATCAGCATAGGAAAAGAGAATTTAAAAGAAAATCCTTCTATACCCTTTTAGATTATGTTTTTGTCTATGCATAATTCACGTAGTTCAGCTCGTAGTTAATCCTCCATCCTACTCAAACCTATTTTTCAGGGACTGCCTGGATGTCAATGGTGATTTTGCACATTTTACAGTCACTTTCCTAAAGTAGGAAGTGGGAAAAAAATACATTTGCTATTTCTGGGCAGGTTTATTTTTTATCCTTCTCTTGCAAAAATGTCCAAAACCCAAACTCACATTTTAGAGCTGCAATTTTTGGTTCTAGTTTTATTTTTAAAAATTTACAGATGGAATTTGCTGCTCCTGCTATCCCTTTATTTTCTCTAAAGCAGTGTAATTTCTGGAGTGTGAATAAAAAAGATAAGAGAGGCGTGATGCTGGAAATATATTCAGGTAAAATTGTTTCTCTTGAGTGTAAATTATGTATTGTGATTCTGATATCCTACTAATATTAACTCAACCAATGGACAATTCTAAAGGTGTGTGTTCCTTGCCCTTTCATTTTAAAACCTTAGAAGGAACAATGTGCTATCTAATGGTCCACAGACCTGCTGGTCTTTTCTCTCGTTGCTCATAAAATTGACCAATAGAGCTTTCAAAATATATTGATGCCAGGCCCCACCTACAAGTTTCCGGCTCAGGCAACTTACGTTTAGAATCTCGTCCAGTGATTATTGCACGTAAATGACCATTGGTTTGTATAACAAGGGCCAGTACAATATTAACTACTCCGAGCCATTTGTAGAAGCAACATTATTGGATGGAAGGCTTCACGAATCTACTGCATAATCCCTAAACTGAGATACTTGGCATTTCTTTGTAATGGTTGTAGGCTAGAATATATGCAGGAGTGGGCCTAAGTAGGTTTATAGTTGTGAACACAGTTGCAAAACATTTTATCCTTGCATTATAGAGGATGCCTGGTCTGCATCCTCTTGCAATTCAGAACCCCTTGGAGGATGTGCTGCATGAAGCAGCAGGCGGCCAGGGAGGAACCTGAGCCCAGGCCGGGTGCCTGGCACCGCCACCCCTTGGTCAGCTCACTGAGCGGCATTCCCGCTGTGGGAGTGCACTGACCACCAAGAGGCAGCTCCTGTGTTGAGTGTCTTCCCTCTGGTGGTCAGTGCACGTCATAGCAACAGGTCGAACAGTCGAATGGTTGCTCAGGGTTTTGTATATATTGATGATTGCATTTTTTTCCATAGGAACAATTGTAAACCTACTTTGGCCCCACCCTGTATATCTCAAGGTCCCCTCCAAATATAACATTTGTACTTTTCCTCTGTCACATGTCAGCATTTGTGCCCATCGATATTGATTCAGAGAAATTCAGGAACCTAGGCTTGTGGCTTATGAATCCTCTTTAATTGAAATGCTTTCAAGGCGTTGCGATATATGAGAGGCAGTCAGTGAATCACTAAGAATATTCAAAACAGAAAATAAATCTACTTTCCCTCCCCCTAGAATAATGCCTCTGGATATATATTAATACATCAAGTTGCATAAACATGACAAAGTTATTATAATTATTTTCTTACTTATCTCCTGACTCCTTTTGAGTATATTCCACCACGGTAATTCTATTTAATAGTAACCTAGCAACAACATGCCTGAAGGAGGTTGTTATTTCACTGAAGATGGAAAGCTTTGCTATAGATACACTGTGTAAGACTCACATTCTCCAAGGCCTGGCGATTTCATGGAAAAATCTCATGACAACCTCCCCCCACACTACCACCCTGCAAATAAGGTAGGATGACTATACCAGAGTGCTCAGTTCTCTCCCTTTTATCTTTTTGTGGATGATTTGGAGACATTTGTGATAATATCCCTATTTTTTAAGTTTAGGAAAAAGATAATGAACAGTTGCTGTAGACTTGATTTTTATTTGTTAACAATCAGCTGTATATTTTAAGATGCAAAATCCTACTAAGGGGATGTTGATTACTTTCTTGAGTCAGTCTCCCCCTAAGTTTGACTTTCTATCCTAAATCATTAAACGGTGTGGCTGGATGGGTGTAAATACACTTTTTGTCTTACATTCCTGAGACAATTTGTTAAGACAGGAGGCTGAATAATTCCTGTATTTGTTAGGATTTGGAACATTTTACTGATCTTTATGATGAAATATGCAATAAGAATGCAAAGTGCTATTGAAATAATGCATCATTTTTTTCTTTTGTGATTTTTCTTTATTTTTGAGCTTGCATGCGATTCTTCTTGATATACCAGTGTTGCTTTATTTTCTCATAAGATAAACATAACTTGATGTTACCTTTAAAATATAGTGCCTCAGGCAGGAAATCATCTCCAGAGAAACTTGGTTATTAGCATACATATGGGGTATGCAAATACAAACAATCATTTATATAAACTTTCTCTAAGGATTTAGAGTCTTTATACCTATTATCTACTTACTGAGTCTTTAACACTAGCCTGGGATCTGGGTGGAGAGTCAGTATGATCATATAATTATTTGTTCATTCAAAAGGTCCATATAGTCTTGACCTCCAACTAAGAGACCTAATAGTATTAAGCTTAATTTTTTTAAAGTTTTAAGAGGAGTTTATGCAAATAAGTATGTTTATATATTATACTAGTATATATCCACCATGTATTCAATACAAATGCAAGTATATAACATGGCATGTACATAGAAACATGCATCTCATGTATTATATACATGTGTGTTGATATTTGTAAAACTGTGATTTTTAAATTGATTTTGTTTGGAGAAAAGAAGAAATATAAACCCAAAACAGTTTAAAACAAATACTGGCCCATAGGTTGGTTTGAGAGAAGGGTGAGACTATGAAGAGGTAACACAAGAGCTCTTGGGAAGTGATGGAACTGTTTTCTGTCCTATTATGGGGACATAGATACACATATCCATACATATGTTAAAATTCCTGCCGAAACCGGTTTGGCTCAGTGGATAGAGCGTTGGCCTGCGGACTGAAGGGTCCCAGGTTCGATTCCGGTCAAGGGCATGTACCTTGGTTGCGGGCACATCCCCAGTAGGAGATGTGCAGGAGGCGGCTGATCAATGTTTCTCTCTCATAGATGTTTCTAACTCTCTATTCCTCTCCCTTCCTCTCTGTAAAAATATCAATAAAATATATTTAAAAAAATAAAAAAATAAAAAATAAAATTCCTAGAGCTGTAGGTAAAAAGAAAATGTTATTTGTAGCATTGCTATTTTAAAAAATAACATTGAAATCATCAAAATTCGTAGTAGTTGTATTTCTATGTCTCTTTTCTGGTGTTTCACAAATGTATGCAAACATCCTACTGGTGTAAAGACAAAACAAAAGCAAACAGAACAAAATAACAATGAAAAGCAAAACAGCAACAGCAACACATTTACAGGTGAACTGCATTGACCCACATAGTGTATTGTTGCAATTCTGTAATGATAGCATGAAATATCGATCTTATATTTAGATTTCCTTCTCTTGGAGTTATTGTCAAGAAACGTGGCTCCAAGTAACCTCTTGACCTTTCTTTCTTTCACGTTGATATTGTGATTAGTAAGATTTTACTCCATGAAGGTATTCACTGGTTACTTCCGAGAACTTTGAGTTTTACAGACTACTCTTGTGCATAGTAATGCCTGAATTTTAAGGTACTCTCTAAAGATTATCCAAAAGCATTTAATGAATACTCTGGTTTGTGTAATAAGATATTGCTATTCACACCTCGAGTTTCCAGAGTGCATGCATATTGAGTAGGAATTAATATTTATGCTTAGTCCCATAATTATTCTAAAGCATGCAGAAGGCTAAGAAGATAGTTTCTGATTATAGGCCTAAAAGGCTCCAACGCCAAATGTATCTACTGCACAGGTTTAAAAGCCATGACTTAATTTACAAGGAAAACACCATTAACAAACTCTACCCATGTCTGATACAAGTAATACTAAACACTGTTGTACTTAAAAGCATTTGAGTCTTTGAAATCACACATAGGTTTTAGCCTCAAGATTGTTATCTTTTGCTCCTTTGGTTGACAAGCTTTTTGGATGATCTCTTCTTGAGGTGTCCTTGTAAAAGAAACCTACCTGAAACTTTCAGAGAAAACTTGGCTGCTTGTATTGAAAAGCCAAACCACTATTTTTTTTTACTAGAAGTATAGTTTTTGAAGAGCTGTTTTAGAGAATTTTATCTAAGGGGCTTGTTTCTGGTCCCTCATAATTGAACAAAGAAATGGTGCACTCAATTATTCACTTTTGCAAATATCTTTTGTTTGTTTTTGTCAAAATGTCTATTATGTTGCAGGTTATGAGGAAGGCACTGAGGGTAATGGTGTTATGGGCTGAATTATGTCCCTCACTTCAAGGACTCCTAGCTTTTTCTGGAGGTAGGGTCTTTAAAGAGGGAATGGCTGTCATCAACAAGACAAGTAATAACATGTTTTCTTTTCCTTTTTTTTTTAACTTTTGACTTCACCTTTAATGTTTGACAGCTTTTAGGAGAAAATTTCTGGTTTTTCTCCTCTGAATTTATTTTTTTAAGACTAGTGCTTACAGGTGCCCTGTTCTTGTGTTCTGCATGATGTCTGGATTTACCTTTTACTAAGCTCTAGAAGAGAGTTAAAGATTAAAGTGAGGCATTTCAAGTTCCTTTTGACCTTAATATTCTGTGACTCTAGGAACATTTTTGTCTCTTCTAATTACTATAGATTGCTTTGAGGTTTGGATGCATACTCAGCAGCAAGATGGGTTTAAAAATATATATATTTTAACATCTGTTATGTAGCAGGTTCTGAAAAAGGCACTGAGTATAATGGCGTTATGGACTGAATTATGTCTCTCACCCCAGGAACTACTAACTTTTTTTGGACGTAGGGTCTTTGAAGAAGTAATTATATTTAAGTGAAATTTCTAGGGTGGATCCCAATCCAAAATTTCAGCCGTAGCTCATTACAGAAGAGACCTTGAAATGTGCTTTCATTAGTATAGGTGGTATATATGTATACATGTATTTATATTTGATCCTTTACTTACCAAATGTTTATTGATCATGAACTGTATGTTTTCTGCTAGATGCTTAGTGGTATATTAACACTATACCTCTTTTCTTAATAGCATCTAGAAAGGGAGCTAGGCATTAAGAAGCCCAATAGCACCTGGCCAGCTTGGCTCAGTGGTTGAGTGTCGACCTATGAAATGAATCAGGAGGTCACGCATATGTCCCAGTTAGGACATATGCCTTGGTGGTTGGTTGATTCCCAGTGGGGTGAGTGCAGGAGGCAGCCAATTAATGATTCTCTCTCATCATTGATGTACCTCTCTCTCTCTCTCTATCTCCCTCTCCCTTCCTCTTTGAAATAAATAAGAATATTTTTTAAAAAAAAACAGAAACCCAATAAATAAATATAGATAAGCCCTTGAACAAATAAATAAATATAGATAAGCCCTTGAACAGTTTGGAACTACATGGGTCCACTTATATGCACTTATGGTAGCTTTTAAAAAAATACCATAAGTGTATTTTCTCTTTCTTATGCTTTTCTTAATAACATTTTCCTCTCTCTAGCATACTGTATTTTAAGAATATAATATATAATACATATAAGATACAAAATAGATGTTAATCGGTTATTTATGTTATTGGTTGTTGTGAGTGATTTTCATCTGCGTCATGGGTCAGCACCTCTAACCCCTGCATTGTTTAAGGGCCAACTTTATGTAATTATAAATTGTGATATATGTTTAGAAAGAAAAAAACTGAGTGAAGAGATTTAAAAGCAGGTGATGAAAGGACAAAGTGAAACATTTTCATCCTTGAAAGATAATAAGGTATCAGTATATGAAGTGGGGACAAACACATTCTGGGTACTGGGAATTGCAAACCCAAAGACCTTAACATGGGAATGACTTGTATATTCTAGGAACTAGGGAACAGCCAGAAATGAGGGGGTTTGAAGAAGGAAGGGGTAGGTGTAAGGTATAATGTAGCCCCAGAAAAAGTTAGAAAGGTAAGTTTGAAACACTTGGCTTTAAAAGATATGGCCAGGAGTTTGGCTGTTATTTAAGGTGTAGTGGGAAACGAATGAATGCTAGCTGGCAGTGTGGTTAGTGAATTAATTCAAAAGTTACAGCAGAAGAGTTAGAATACTATTCAGGTATCTAGACTTTAGATTTCTGCTTATCCTCAGTAAAAATAAGTCTTTTAAAATTGCAGTTTTTACATTTTCTAAACTTTAATTGTAGATGCATGATTAATTTAATTCTCTGTCCAGGCTGATTTTTGTTTAACTTACTATATCTTGTATGGGAAGAGAGAACACATCCACTTTCATTAGAAACGCCTTTCATGAAAGAATAAAAGTGGAAGTTGGGAGAATGATAGCATGTGTGCATTATTTCCTGTACAACAACAACAAAAATGCAGTGACTGACCTTCTTCTACCATATCTGGTTCAAACACCTGGACTGAAACTTAGCTATAGGGCCAGCTTCAATAGAGCTCAACCCTATTTTGATTTCTTTCCCTAAGAGGTAAAGAAAACTTCTTTTAACAAATATTAAACTGAAAAAGAATAAATCCATTGTGCTCTGGCTTTCTTTTGAAGTTTCAACACTGGTATAATTAAAGTAGGATTTCTGTAGGCAGCGTGCAGGAGAAAGAGGAGTATATTAGCTGATATGAAAGGCAGCACCTTAAAGATACAGCAAAAAGTATTAAGATTAAAGTTATTGAAGAAGCACAAACCTTCACCGCATATAGAGAGGTTGACTTCTTTGAGCTTTTGAAATTACCTTTCAAAGGCCAGAGGAAGACGTTAATAAAGGAAAAATGTAGGACGAATAATAAAAATAGTTCTTGATATTATAATGAATACTGGAAGCTTGCTGATAAAACAATGAAAGTTTTATCACTTGAGATATTAAAAATAGATTGAAATAAAACCATATGACATTCTAGAGATTGAGAACAAACCTTTTTCTCAAAGAAATACCCAATCGCAGGTATATGAACATTTTTTTTCCATTATAAATGTCATATACACTAATTTTTATAACTCTGGAATTTGCCAAAGATAGAGATAATATAAATTCACTCAGCATTTCCAGCACCCAAAGACTGATGACAGTCTTCCTATTATCCCTCTAGTCCCTTTCTAATGATGACTTGTTTGGTAGGGATTGTGGTCCATCCTCAGTTTGATATTCTGTCTCCACCTTCAGTCCCATTAATCCTCCTAGCAGTCACAAGTTCCTGGCAAGCCCAGTGCCAAAGTTCCACCATAGTCCATGTAGCAGATGCATGACCATCTGCTAAAAATAACCTGTACTGTGAGGCTGTCAGGCTGTGAATAATCTTTTAATGTCTTTTTAAAAAGTGGAACAGCCCAGGCAGCATGGCTCAGTGGTTGACATCGGCCAATGAACCAGGAGATCACAGTTGGATTCCTAGTCAGGGAACATGCCTGGGTTGTGGGCTTGTTTCCCAGTGGAGGGGTGTGTGTGTATGTGCAACCAATCAATAATTCTCTCTCATTCTCTCTCATCATTGATGTTTCTATCTCTGTCTCCTTTTCTCTTCTTCTCTGAAATCAATAAAAATATATTTTTAAAAGTGGAAGTAACAAAATAGATTATTCCTATACCTAATATCTAGAGATAACCACTGTTAATGTCTCTACATATATATGTATGTACATATATATTATTTCTAAATCACGCAGCTGGGAGGGTCTGTTTTCACTATGGTTCCATTAGGGGTATTATCTTTGTAAACATTTTTATACTTTCTCAGTATAAAAGGTGAAAATGGCACCTTGGTAATATTTTAAAGTACATTTTATTGATTCATTTTATTTTTATATTTTGGATGCTTGCTGTCTGTGTTTATCCTTTGTAGATGCTCCTGTGCCCTCTACCTTCTTTAGTACTTTTTAATCTTTTTCGCCTGTTTTGTAAGATCTGTTTTTGCATGAAGGATGTTAACTCTATGCCTGTGGCAATGCTTTGTAAAAGGTTTTGTTGATTAACTTTTAATTTGCTTCCAGTGATTTATTACATGAAGAAATGTTTAGTTTTTATATACTCAGATAGATTACCATTTTCATGACAGTTTTCTTTTCTTTTTTAACCCCTTTTGAACAGCTGACCACAGTCTGAAATCAACAAAACATTCACTAATTGGCCTCCAAGATTTTATTATGGTGTTATTTTTTTACAGTTAATTCTTTTTTAATGAATGTGTTTATTACACAGTATTAAATGAAAAAGGTTGAAGTAAGATTTAAATCTTGAGAAAATAAAATAATTTCCTCTTGATCCCCCCTCTATTTTCTTCCTTTCCCAAAGTCATAAATAATAATTCTTTTTTCTAAGTATCTGTACCTAAACATGCCCACACACATACACACTAATATGCATTCACATGAATAATATTACAGTAACTGCCTACTTTCTTGCCTTGCATTTTAGTTCATAGCAGTCAGATATATTGCTTTATTACAGAATATAAATCATTTTCAATTACTGTTAACAGCTACATAGCATTCCATAATGTAGACATACTATAAATTATTTACCTATTTTCACCTTGAAAGGCATATATATTAGTTCATTTGATTTTGTTCAACTTTTTTTAATAATGAACATTGTTGTATACATGTCTTTATACTACAGTATCCGTGTGCCTTTCACTGAGGCTATTAGAAAATTGGAATTGTGATGTCAAATGGAATGCATGCTTTAAATTCCAATATATCCTGCAGACTTGCCCTCCAGGGAGGATACAGCAATTCACAATTCAACTCAGAGTCAATGCTTCAGGCTACTTTGCCTATTGTCAAAACACAATGAGTTTCAGTTTGATGAGTGGGAAGTTGTATCTCCTTGTTCATTGAATTTGAATTGTCCTGATTGCAAATGAATTTAAATACCTTTTGCACTATTTGTGAAAATTCCTCTTCAGTACAGGAGCACATCAGTTGTCTATTGCAACAATTACGTCACATGGCAAACAGCCATCAAACTCAGTGGCATCAAAGAATGATCATTTATTTAGCTTACAGTTCTGGGTTGGCTTGTGATTTTTCTGGCATAGGTTTACGCATGC
Organism: Myotis lucifugus; assembly: GCF_000147115.1. Classification (NCBI taxonomy): domain Eukaryota; kingdom Metazoa; phylum Chordata; class Mammalia; order Chiroptera; family Vespertilionidae; genus Myotis; species Myotis lucifugus. Next base: position 26,930 of record NW_005871477.1, read on the forward strand.
GCCTGCAGTCAGCTGCCTGTGGAGGGCTGGTTGACTGGCACCTGCTCCCAGATGGCACTGGCGAGGATGACAACTTTGACTCAGCTCTGCTCACTGTGTCTCATGCTCCAGAAGACTTTCCAGGCGTGTCTTCATGGAGAAAGCAGACAAACAAGACAGAGAATGGAAACTCGCAATCACTTTTCAAGCCCCTAGTTATGTGATGTTTGCTAACATCTCATCGCTCAAAGTAAATTACATAGCAAGGCCCAGAAACCAGGCAGGGCAGGTGACTGGGCGTTTGGATGAAGATGGCCCTCCCTGTGTTCTCAAGATAGATCTGAAGCTCATCTGTCTTCTGATAAAAACTTTTTCCTTTTCTTTTTTTAAATTTATTGGAGGGAGATTGGTTAATAAAATTATATAGGTTTCAGATGTACAATGCTATAATACATTATCTATATATTGCATTGTGTGTTCACACCCCAGGTCAAGTCTCCTTCCAACACCATTTATCCTCTCTCTACCCTCTCCTTCCTCTCTCCCATCCCCCATGTCCCTCTGGTAATCACCATACTGTTGTCTGAAAATATCACCAGGCTTGGATTTAATAGATTTTTTTATGCTAGAAATTTTCGTCATTTTTACTTTCCTATCTTTTCTTTCTCCCTTTTTAAAAGCACATATCTTTGATTTAGTTACTTGAATCTATTTCATTTTGTCTTTTTTTTGTTATTACTATTCTCTAGTCTACAAAACTCAAATAACAGTATACCTCTATAATATTTAGAATATTTTCCATATTAAATATACCAGCCAATTGCTTTGAAACTTGTGCTTACAGAGTCTTAATATTAGGCCCTTTATTTTTTTATTGCCAGAGTAAACACACAACATATCAGATATTGAGTGGGGCAGGTTTCTAACTAAATTACCCTGTCAGAATGTGGCTGGAGACCCTGTCTTTATTGACTCAGTTCCCGGCTACATAAAGTAATATAGTTATACACCAATAAAATGACAGAATAACAGATGGAAAATCTATTAGTGAGACCATCAGAGACCAAAATGCTGGCACCAGGGGTGTAGTAGTGCCAATCCGGCAGTCAGACCAATTCTGGGGGAAATGGAATTCCAAATGTTCGTCTCAGCCAGAGTGCTAGGGTTAAGACAAGTAGGTCATTTGTATTCGAAAGTGGGAGGAAAATTAGAACATATCCAGCAACTTCACAGGAACTGCAGCTTTGTTGGCGCCACTATTGAAATGGACTAACTCGGAGTATGAGGGGCTGCGCACCCAGAAGCAGGTAAGGCAGGATGGGCAGGATTGAGAGCCAAGTTGAGCAGAGATGCTTAGAGACTTTTGCATTCCAGCGAGCTAGATAGCAACCCCATCCCCATCATTTGGTAGCTGGGTGACTCTGGGGAGTACCCAACCCATCCATATTAGGAAGTTAAGAGGCTAGAATTTTGATGCACGCCCCTGAATTCCCTTTAAAAGGCATCAGGCAGCCCTGGTTTAACGTACAGTTGTATAAAGTGGTTCTTGTAGAATTTTTAGGATTTGATGTACACCGTCAAAACCACTCTTATAAGTAAGACTCATTGATCTTTTTTCTTAAAACCATATTTCTATGTGTTTGGTTTAATGAAATGTCAGTGACTGTGTTAGAAATATGTTTATAGTGATCTGATGGCTGTGCTTTTCACTGCAAATGAGAAAAATTCAACCAAGAAATAATTTTACTGATGAAGCTATAGGCATTCTAAAGAGGATTCTGGATTCTCACCATGTTAATACAATGTCAGGGAAGAGACTGCCCCCCCGCCCCACAGCAGTATAAAGAAGATAATATTTACTATTATGCTATTGGAATGGGAAACATTGACTACATTTTTTTTTGTTTCTTTGCATGGATGGATACAGAAATGACTTGCTAAGGTGTACAATTTGTGGGGCTCAGGAAAGCTGTGAGAGCTGAGACTGGGATGGTTCTGATTTGAATAATTTTTCATTACTTATATTTCAAAGAGAAGCTAGACCTCAGATGACCTGTTGCTACTGAGTGTAGGGACTGTTCGAGACAGAAGTATTACACTTGCCGATAGCCATCTCTTGTGGCAGATCTATTGGCCTAATATGTGGGCACCGATGAAACAAGTTTTGAAGCTATCTACAGTTCTCATAACTATAAAAACCTTTACAAATCAGGATTTGGAATTTAATAGCACAAATATGAAAACACCCCTCACTCTGGTTCTGTGGCTTCTTGCAAACCTAACCTCCATTTTATTTGGCATGTGACCATTTTCCCATAGCCCCAGAGATTCCCATTGACAAATTTATTAAACTTGTCTTATCCAGAATGTTAACGTTTCTGTAAATCTTCACCATCTGTTGAACCATCTAATTGAAAATATGGAGCGAACATAATTCATGATTTTATCATAATAAGTTTAGCTAGATGATTGATATGCACTTGAATATTCTTTATTCAAAGCAATATGGATTTTTCAACCTTCCCTTTCCTCCCAGGAACTGTGCAGCTGTCCTTTCTCAGTACTGTGTCACAAAGGGGTTTTCTTGAAAAAGACACTCTCTTCTCCAGGCCTGCTAGACCACCTCCAAGTGTAACTGACCGTAAATGAGGTGCCATTAGGTTAAACCCTGGCTGCTTCCTAAAATACATGAATAATTGAAATTCTGCACATACATATTTATCTCTTCCTCTCTGCTTGTCAGTCACTCATCAATGGCCACTACTCCAAACACATCTGCCTAAGACTCGAGTGAATTATTTGACATCCACCTTGGCCCTTTTATTTCAATCTATAAGTGGGATTTTACACTGCCTATTATCTATCTATCTATCTATCTATCTGTCTATCTATCTATCATTCCTCTCTCTATAAAATGATATGCCTATATAAATTTCTTATTCCAATAAAAAGGTAACTTTTAATTAGTTGTGGTGCTATCATCAAATCACAAGTTTTTATTTTTGTACACTTCTGTACTTGATTTAATATTTGTGTCATTTAACAGGTAGGGTATACATTACCTATTATTACTATATACTACCCATAGGTAGAGTATACATTACCTATATATTATACATTATTTTAAAAAGAGAGGGCTGTTTCCATGAAGTGAGCATTTCATTGAGAAACAAGTGGACAGATGGTCTAAACCTCTAAGTGGAAATCTAACCACAGCAGTGTAGAGGTGCTAAGTCTTTCTTCAATTCAACACAATTCCTGAGCCACATTCTGCTGTTCTCTTAGGCCCGTGGTCGGCAAACTGCGGCTCGAGAGCCACATGCGGCTCTTTGGCCCCTTGAGTGTGGCTCTTCCTAAGCCTTAGGGGTACCCTAATTAAGTTAATAACAATGTACCTACCTATATAGTTTAAGTTTTAAAAATTTGGCTCTCAAAAGAAATTTCAATCGTTGTACTGTTGATATTTGGCTCTATTGACTGATGAGTTTGCTGACCACTGTTTAGGCTGTAAGCAGAGTCAGCTTACCTCTCAGGAATCCAATTATTTATTTTTCCCTTTCCCATGGGCCAAGCCCATGGCTTACCCAGTTTGATAACCAGTCTCTCCCAGTTGACTCTCTGGTCCCTCTTCACACCAAGTTTAACTCTGAATAAGACCAACTAAACACGCATATATGCCGCCCCCCCCCCCCAAGCCATTTGACAATACAAAATGGCTTAGGACTAAATTTGTGGGGGCGATGAAAATAAATCAGCCAAGGGGGAAAGAAAGAAAACTAGAAAACTGTCATCTTCTTCTACCTGAGACTAACCCTTCTAGTCTCTGGCCCTCCATTTGTGTCTGGCCCTCCATCTCATGGCTTTCTACCTTCTCAGGACATCTACAGTGTTACCTATCCTTTCTTATGTTGGCTGCCTCTTCCTCTTTATTTAGTGTTCTTCCTTAATATAGAAATAAGCTTAAAATTTCCCCATTGTTGGGTTACCATTCTCAGAAATAGAATGGTAACAGTTGAACACATATTTGATAAGATGGATAAGATGGAATGTACAGGAGGAAGGGCAGGGTTTGCATTAGTTTCCTATTGCTGCTATAACAACTTACTACAATTTTAGTGGCTTAAAATAACACATATTTATTATTTTTATTCTGGAGGTCAGAAGACCAAGATTATTTTCATTGAGCTCAAATCAAAATATCATCAGGACCGAGCTCTCTTTGAAGGCATTTGGGGAGCATCTATTTCCTTTCTTTGCCAGCTTTTGAGGTGGTCTGCATTCCTTAGCTTGTGGCCCCATCCTCCATCTTCAAGTCTCTCCTTGATTCTGACCCTCTGCTTTTACCATCATATCTGTTTCTCTGACCTTCCCACCTCCCTCTTTTAAGGACCCATGTGATCACATGAGGCCTAGATGGACTATCCCAGGTCAAGACCCTTAATTAATCACATCGGAAAAGTCCCTTTTTCCATGTCAGGTAATGTGTTCACAGATTCTAGGAATTAGTATGTAGACTTTTTGTGTGTGTGGGAAGAGGACATTTTTTTCTCCCTACTATATTTTTCTTGATATGTTTTATCACAGTTTGTAATTATAGGCTTTTATGGTTATAACATTTATGTCCTCCTCTACACGATAAACTACAGAGGCCATGGTTTTTACCATTGTATTCCCAGCACTTACTAGCATGGTGTCTGGATCCTAATAGGTGCTCAATGACCACAGGTTGAATAAATAAATGAACAGTTGCACAGGTTAGTTTATTCAGATTAGTTTATCCTGGAAGCAATAGATAGTTTTATTCAAATCCTATATAATAAAAGACTAATATGTAAATTGTTCAATCTGAAGTTCGACCACTCACTATGATGTGCACTGACCACAAGGAGGCAGTGCAGAACATGGTGAGCATCGGCAACATGGTGCTGGCAGCTGGCAGCATGTTGCTGGACCTGATGGGCCCCAAGGAGAGTGGAACTGCAGTGGGATGGTGGAGCAGATGAGCAAGCGGGTGTCACCAGGCCAAGGTGGGTGTAAGCGGGGCCTGATTCCCCCGCCAATTGCCCCATAGACAGCAACTAGTGGCGGCAGCATGGGGTGGGGCCACCTCCCGGCTCCCAGGTGCTGATGGAGCCAGGCAGGGGGCCTGACCCTGATCAGTCACCCACAGGCGGGGAGATGGAGCAGGTGAGGGAGCGGCACCAGGCCACTTCGGAGTGGCAGGCCAGGCTGTGGGCCTGCGAGACTGGGGGCATGAGCTGGGACTGTGAGCCTGGGGCACAAGCTGGGGCCCGATCCCTACAGGCCACCCCGAGGGCTACCCCCCTCCCTGTGCATGAATTTGTGCACTGGGCCTCTAGGATTTCTATAAATTCCTATAGAGTGCTATTTAATCACATCAGGATATTTAGTTTAGTCCTATATTTATCTACAGTCTAAGATCAACTGATTACATGTAGCAGTATTGATTATGTCTTTTGAGGATGTTTGCTTTTGGCTCTATGCTATTGGGCAATAGAACTAATTGCCCAATTAAACTATTCATGCAACATTCTCTGCTATAAAGTGGCATCAACTGAAACTATTATTCTGCCTCTGCTGCTAAACCAAGTGTTCTACGGTCTGTAAATTACATAGTTCAATTGTAGGCACTGCAGAAATCACTAACTTGCCAATTTATAACACAAAATATATTTTTCTGATGCCAAAGAGCTGATTCAGAATCACCACATTAAATTGAATGTTTGTTGATTTGGTTTAAAACAGCATGCCAGCATAAACATTTTTGGAATGTAACCTATATTTCCAACCTTTGTATGTAAGAAACATGAGATTCATCACTCTCCTTTTCTTCTCACCTCCACATCTGATCAATGACCCAATAATCCTCTTAAACATCTCTGCCCCATTTCATTCTCTATATCCTACTTTTGGTTTATATTCTGATGATCTCTTAATGGCATATTGTAATAGTCTACAGATCGGCTTCCTGAATTCTTGAGATGCTTTATTATATAACTTTTTTTTTTTTACATAATGTCGGTTGATTTTTTTCCTCTTTATGGAAGTGTCACTTATGCAAAAGAAGATTTATCACTTTTAATTAAAAGGACACCTTTAAAAAAAGCAGGAAAACCTTTCAGGTCAAATAGAAGTGTATTCCAGTTTGCAGTGGCCTCAGCTGACTCCCAGGTTCTTGAAGAGCACCTCCTGCCTTTTTGTTTTACTCTAGGTTATTTTATTTTATATTTTAATACTCACCTGAGGATATGATTTTGTTGATTTTTAGACACACACACAGAAAGAGAGAGAGAGAGAGAGAGAGAGAGAGAGAGAGAGAGAGAGAGACTGATCAGTTGCCAGCAATTCACATCCTCTGGGTTTCGAACCCATAACCTGGGTATGTGCCCTGACTGGGAATTAAACCCAAAACCGTTTGGTTCATGGCATGACACTCCACCCAACTGAGCCATCCAGCCAGGACTTCCCTGTCTTTTAGTTTGAAGTAGGAAACACCAAGCTTTGACGTTAGAGAGCGTGTGTGCCTGTACATATGAACTAAGTATTTGAAACAGGATCTTAAAGTTGAGCACATTTTCTCAACCCCGTTATTTCCTTCTGTTTCTCCATAGTACTGATTTTATACAGCCCTTTAATGAAGCCCTTCAGTGGATCATGAATTTGGGGAATAATCTAAACTCTCTTATTCTTTTTTTTTTTTCACTCAGGATCCTTCATGATCTGGCTCCTGTTTACCTTTCAAAATCCACCCCGCACTATTCTTTTCTGTATTCTGAGAAAATGAAAAAAATTTAAACCTCCCCACTTCTTTTTGTCTCCTTTTAATCTCATCATGTAAAATTTCCTCAGATTAGAAAAATTTCCTTTTTGGTCTCACAATGAATGCGAACTTCTCCTTGCATTTCTGGCTCAGTGGTTGCTCCTCCTGCAAGACTCCCCAGACTGATGCTTTGTAAACATGCCCAAGCAATGTTGATTGATTTGCTTTCTGCCCACCTGTACCATATAACATGGATCACACTGTACTGTATTCTTGTGTTGGTTTCCCTAATAGACTCTGACACACTTGGTTATTGAAGCCATGTATATGCATCATTGGTCCCAGTATCTGGCCTAGTGTTTTGCACGCAGACAGTGCCTAGTGAAACTCTATGGAACAAATGCATTCTTTACGTGGGTCTTGGCTGTTTGGTCCCACTTTGAAGACTACACCAGGCAAGATACTGCAGTATTCTAAGTCTATAAGTGAAATGATCTTTTGAAGACTATGATATGTCCTAATGGGTTGCAAAATAAAAAATGCATAGGGAAAGTTAGTTTAGTGAATGGGCTTTATTTAAATAACAATCTAAAAGATTTTTTAAAGGCTTACGTTTTACAAGTTGAATAAGGTCAGCATATAGGAGTGTTTCATTGAGATGGAGATATATTTCTTGCCAAAGATGAAAGAAAGTTCTGATAAGTGGATGGTAGATCATGGGTGACTATGAAAAAGACCTATTTCTCTAAAATCAAGATGTTCTAAACGTGGGCCTTTTAAGGACACACAAGTCCGCTGTAGCTCCACATTTGATTATAAAGTGAACACTTGATGCTTATGATTGAATCTCCTCTTCACAGTGGTGAACATCTCCACCCTGGACCATTCATCTGTAGAGTCAGATGTTGCACAAATTTCTTAGAAGATGTTAGTTTTCCTATGGAGGGATCAATTTATCTCCTTGTTTTGGTGCAGGTGGATTTACTAAAGCTTTTTGTCTTATATATGGAGAAAAATGCATTTCCTTGGAATCAAAAATCACTGTTGGGACTCTAATTGGCACAGAAAACAGCATGATTGTTTCGGATGTTATTCCTACAAATGCTTACTTCTTCATACAAAACATCTTGCTTGTTCAAAAACTGAGCAATATAATTAATAGTCAAGATTGACAATATTTTCCCGGAAGCATTGCGAATATTGAACAGAATTAGAGAAACAGCAGTTTTTCAGTTACTGAAATTTGTGTGTGTGTGTGTTTTTCCCCTTCATATTCAGGCCTAAGGACAAGAAAAATATTGATTTATATATAGTGCCTTAATCATACATGGCAAATGTATTGCAAAAGAAATACACCTAAACTTAGGATAGGAAGTCTTCATTAGAATCCAAAGCCTCTTTCAATTAGTTCTGTGATTCTGGGTATTATATTGTTTATCTACTGACTCTCATTTCTCTTGTCTGTAAAATAATGGATAAAGATGGAATTGTAATAAAAGTAAGTGTATTTAAAAAGTGTATTTAAAACACTTTTTAAAATCTGGTGACCTACAAACATGCTAGTTACTATTGTATCATTAGTAGAGTATCCATAAAATGTCAAAAAGAATTCAAACTATTATAGAACAGGGCTGATGCCTTATTGCTTGCTACAGTCATTCTAAGTGTTGAGTGTGCAGGCCATACAGGGTATTAAGTACAGCTAATAGCAACTTTCTTACAGAATGTTCTTCTTCCTGTTATACTTACAGATGTTCACTTAGAGGTTAACTAAATGTTATTTCTCTTCAATATCGAGATTTTGACGTTCTTACAAGTTTGATTACCATAAATTAGATGAACTGCATTTAGAGATTCTAAAAACTGTGTTGGTAGTAGTCAGAACTCCACTATATTTATGATAACCCATAGTAGTAAATGAGGTATGTCAGACCTCTTCTAATCTGCTAAGAACTATACAAAAAAGAAGGATGTGTGTGTGTAATATACAATTATGTATAGTTGGTGAATGTGAAATTCTGTACAAAAATGTTAATATGAACTTATGTGACATTAGCTATACTGTATCTTTATTTTAGATTGATGATCTATTAGCAGTGATTCTGTTTTCAGCCAGTTATATTCAAAGAAGTATGTCTATGTAGCTATTATAGTTGGTTAATCTTGTCCATACAAAACCTACTTTGAGCTAAGATTTCTCTAAGATTTCTCTCCACTGCCAAGGGGCACATGATTGAAATAGGAGATGAACAGCATACTGAAAAGTGACCTCCCTGACTTCAGGAGAGAGAGACCTCATGCCTCTGGTTTTGCAATGCCAGTGCAGGCAGAGCTCGAGCGTGTGGAGCATGTAAAGACTGAACTTTATACAGGAGTGTTCAATTGCCTTGGCCCGGGTAATATACTTCAATAACTTAACATTATTTCAAACATATTTTGAATTTCATAAATGCTTACACACATGCTTGAATAAGCTAGGCTTTTTCTTTTTTAATTTTTGGTGTGATTTTTACATTTTTCTTGGTTCTGAGGAACTAGTTGCATTTCTCATCATGTTGTGGATTTCGCTAAAATGGTATTCTAATGTGGTCTATAAAACATATAAAAATATTTTTTTTTATTTCCTACCCTAGCTCACATAGTTTTAGAAGTGGGTGCCAGCTCCACTATGCTTGCATATTACCAGCTTTGCCACCACCGTAAAAAGGATTTTTCTTTTCTGGCAGATATATGTGAATCCCGTAGGATATGCAGAAGTGTGCAAAGGTAGCTTTACAGTTGTAATCCAAATAAGTAATGCATCAATTAATAATAATCCTATATAATAAAAGGGTAATATGCAAATTGACCCTGACCGCAGAATGACTGGGAATGACTGGTCACTATGACACACACTGACCACCAGAGGGCAGATGCTCAATGAAGGAGCTGTCCCCTGGTGGTCAGTGAGCTCCCACAGGGGGGAGCTCTGCTCAGCCACAAGCCAGGCTGATGGCTGCCAGCACCGCAGTGGTGGCAGGAGCCTCTCCTGCCTCCTCAGCAGTGCTAAGGATGTCCAACTGCAGCTTAGGTCTGCTCCCTGCTGGTAAGTAGACAACCCCCAAGGGCTGCTGGGCTGCCAGAGGAATGTCTGACTGCCAGCTTGGGCCCAGTCACCCAGGGAGCAGGCCTAAGCCAGCAGGTTGATATCCTCTGAGGGGTCCCAGACTGCAAGAGGGCATAGGCTGGGCTGAGGGACCCTCCTGAGTGCACAAATTTTTGTGCACCTGGCCTCTAGTAAAAGAATAAACTCTGTGTTCCTTGTCTTAACAACTGTAAACCTACTTTTGCCCACCTCTGCCCTGATCGATTCTGCTTGAATCTTTGCCCCTTTGTGACCCAAGTACTTTGACTGGAGGGATACTCTGAGTAACCACCTTTGAGCACCAAGACTGTCAGCTTCATCTAGTACTTTCGGAAGGGGAGGAGGAAAAATTCCCCAAAGGAACTAGAGGAAGAGAAAGGAAAAAGCATAGTGGGCAGACAAAACTGTCGCTTGGCTGTTTAATGTGTTCAAATTACTCTGAGACTCTCTGTCCTGACCTGTTCACTTCTGTGCTTGCCTGCTACTCCCTACTCTATATAGTATCCAGGTCAGCCTTTACAACGCAAGCCTGAGCATATGTTTCAGCTCACAACCCCTCAGTAGCTCTCGTGGTACTTAGAGTACAAGACCACATGGTTGCATGATCCACTAACCTCTGCATGACCTCGCTTCAGCCTTGCTTCTCCAGTTTTATTTTATCCCACGGTCGCCTCCCTCTCCAGGTGCCAACCCTCCTGCCTTTACAATGTTCTGGTACACTGACTTCACATTGAAGGGAGTTCTCACATGCTCCTCACCTGGGTAACTACACATTCTTTACATCTAAGCTTAAATGTCACCTAAGTCATTCCTGACGTGCTAATCGAAAATTGCCATTTCTCTCTCATCTCATCCTTCATGGCAGCTCTCATAAATATTTTGGGGGATTATTTCATGTACACCCCTTCTGCCCCCAACCCTGCTAGTCTCTCAATGAGGGCAACAACTCTTTTATTCAAATCTCTTTC
>NW_005871477.1:49381-81576 GCF_000147115.1 Myotis lucifugus
CCCTGCCATTCTCCGGAGCACTATCTCAATTCGTTGAGGTTCTGCTTCCCGGCATATGTCGACAGTTTGGCTCTGGCTATCCCTGAGTTATACAGGTTTCAATGGTTTTTACGTTAATAGTAAGCAAACCATTTTTCTGAGTTCTGTGAGCCACTGTAGCAAATGATCAAACTCAAGGAAGGAGTCATCAGAACCTCTGATTTAAAGCAAGTAGGTCAGAAACACAGTGACAATCTGCACTTGCAATTGGTATCTGAAGTGGGAGAAGCCTTCTTGGACTGAAACCTTAACAGTGGGATTTGACACTAAGTTTAATATGTCAGAGTTAAATTAAATTGTAGGACACCCCGCTGGTTACAGAGAATTGCTTGGTGCGGAAAACACTCTATGCATTTGGTGACCAGAAATGAAGTTTGAGTGTTGTGTGTAGAGAAGGAAAACAGAGGAGTTTCCCTTGACAGCTGTTATGAAGACTAAATAAATACAGATATTTTGCCCAGCCGATGTGACTCAGTGGTTGAGCATCGACCCATGACCAGGTCATGTTTTGATTCCCAATCAAGGCACATGCCTGAGTTGCTGGTTTGATCCCCAGTGCAGGAGGCAATCGATCAATGATTCTCATCATTACTGTTTCTATCTCTCTATTCCTCTCCCTTCCTCTCTGAAATCAATAAAAATATATTTTTAAAAAATACATATTTAAAGCATGCCACAGTGCCTGGTAATAATGAGTGCAATAAATCTATTTTATTCTTAATAATGTTATTTTTATCATCCAACTCTGTTTTTTAATAGGTGCCTGCCACTTAAGTAGAGGGCCCAATGTATTTTTTCTGATCTGGCTAAAAACACTATAAAAATTTGGCATTATTATCAGATCTTAACAAATAGGTCAATAGAGACTGAGGATTTACATTTGTTGCCCACTATGACCACCTAAGTAGAACATAGTAGGACCCAAACTAGTTGCTCTGACTTTAATGAAGTTTCAGTGCTCTTGCTATGGTCATGCTCTATAGTGAATTCTTGCCCTTTTCTTTTTGTAAGATATGGGGAGAAAAAAAAAACTTGCTCCACATAAAAATATTACCCAGTATCTGCTTGGACCTCCCCATCACTTTGAGAGGCCTATTTCCCGAGACTCCCCAATTCTCTTGCTGCCTACTCAAGACTACATAGAAATCAGCTTCACGTACTCTCTGCAAAGCCTTGGGAAGAGACACAGATCACTCTGAGCTGAAGGGCTTCCTGAGTGTTAGGGGAGGGGGGAGGGGGAAATCTTTCCTCTCTACCATTCTATTAATAAAGTACATGGAGCATGGCACCTAGACAAATTAGCCACGCTACAAGACCTGCGCTTTGCTTAATTGTCAGACTGTAGTACCCAGGGGAGATGCATGGAGGGCCTTGCTACTTAGCAGTCTTGTCATCCAGTGCCAATCACATACTCAAGGCTAACGGGAAAATGCCACACAGATGTTCAGATGGCTTGTAGTTCATCCACTGCCAGTGGTCACTGCCTTCCAGTGAAGAGCTGAGCTCAAGAATGTGTTGACAAAGCACAGTTTACGGCTCCTTAGAGTGAGGGAAGATCCCCCACCATTTCTTCCACCATCATATGGTCTATTTTGGATCCTTCATCTGGGTGCCCTCATCGACCCCTGTTGCCAAGCTTTTATCACTGTTACTTGTCTTGGTTCATCTTTGTGGAGAGCAGTGTATTGATACCTCTTTAATTTATCACGTGTGATATGATGCTTGTTGGTTATGCGAAATAGGAGGTTGCCTGGTAACCGAGGTGTCTGTCAGCTTCCCAGGAAAGAGAAACTTATTAAGCAAGGCACCCTTTTGTGCAAAGTGGCTACTTTTTTTTCCTAGATGTTTCAGGTGGTAGATGTCCTTGGAGCTAAATCCCTATCTTCTGACAAGACCAAAGCAATGAAATGGAAAATAGAAAATAAGAATACAATTAACTTTCCAGTGAATATAGTTTTAGTTCATTGATGCTGTGGTGCTAAGAGAGGGGAAGGAAGGACATATTTTTTACTTAAATCCCCAAGTCTGAATTCATCACTTTAATTGATGCAGCCAGGCTCCTTTAAAACCCATTGCTTCAGCCCCACAGCACATGCAGAGCCCAATTGACCTAGAGCAGTAATGGCGAACCTATGACATGCGTGTCAGAGGTGGCACGTGAACTCATTTTTTTGGTTGATTTTTCTTTGTTAAATGGCATTTAAATAATTAAATAAATATCAAAAATATAAGTCTTTGTTTTACTATGGTTGCAAATATCAAAAAATTTCTATATGTGACAAGGCACCAGAGTTAAGTTAGCGTTTTTCCACTGACCTAGAAGGTATTATGCTAAGTGAAATAAGTCAGATAGAGAAAGACAAATACTATATAATTTTACTGATATGTGGAATCTAAAGAGCAAAAAACAACGTTGAAATAAACTCATATATAGAGAGATCTATCACTCTATCTAACGGTGGACAGAGGGAAGAGGGTGTGGGCTGGGTGAAAGAAGTGCAGGGATTAAGAAGTAGAGATTGGTAGTTACAAAATAGTCATGGGGATGTAAAGTACCGCATTGGTAATATAGTCAATAATATTGTAACAACTGTGTATGGTGCCAGATGGATATGTGTATCTGGGGGACCACTTTGTAAAGTATATGATTGGCTAACCACTATGCAATACACCTGAAACCAATATGAAATAATATTGAATTTAAACTATATTTGGAATATTTAAAAATAAAATAATGGAATAAGAAAAAATATATAGAGCCCCAGTTTTGTACCAGTTTAATAATTAGACTAGCACAATGACCTTACACAGTTTCATTAACTGGACATTTGGTTTGTACCATGTAACTAGAACCTGGTTAATTAAAAGTTCTAGTAATTGCCTGTGGTTTTTAGTTCCTCCCTACCTTAATTTACTAGGTACATGCCAGAAACAGCAGAGGTACTAACAATGAAAGACATAAGAAATTTACTGTAGATGTGTGTACATATGTGTGTTGGGAGGTACATAAATGTGCCCATATATTCATGTAATTTTATATCCATGCATGTATTCATTAGCCTATGTATTGGTTGTGCAAGATGCATTATAAGCGTAAAAAATGAGAATAAACAAGATAGAGACCCTGCTCACAAGAAACTTAAACATCAGAATGGCAAGAAAAGTAAATGTTACTGGATGGAAACCAAGAAGAACCACCAGGGACATGTTTTGGACACACTTCATTAAGCTTATGCTTGAGCACAAGGGGGCAACAGAGAGGAAAGGAAGGTCTTCCAAACTGACTCCCTAAATGATTCTGCTTGGTCGATTTTATATGTTGGGCACAAGGTGGGCTTATGCAAGGTATAGACATAGAATTTTCCGTGTCAGGGTCGAGCTATCCGTTGCTTAGCAACTCTTTTCATGCCTGCACTGTGAGGGCCAAGATGGCCATTGCTCACCATCAACACCTCAGGATGGTCATGTATTGGTCAAACTTTGATAAACTGCTCCTGTGGAATCGTGGTTTAGACATTTGCAAGGAGCTAAGTGGTTAGAAAGGGGATAAGAAAAACTACTTTTACAATTTTTTTCTAAGAAGTAGAGGAGTGGTTGCATTCTTGGCATCAGATTAGTTTCTTCTGGCCATCTGGCATTTCTTTGGCCCCAGCCCAAGTCCCTGTACTGTCTCATAAAGAGGCAATTATTATATATAACAAATACTCATGGGGAAAATAGATGCTGCTAAGAAAACACATGGCTCAGACTTCAGACTTGAGTGGTTAGAAAATGCTTGAGTGGCTTAAATGAAGGCCCTTGGACTATGTGGCCACTTAACCTTGAGACCCAAAGATGAGGAGGGGAGTAATTAGGAGGAAATGGGTGTGATGGGTAAGATTTACAGGAAGAGAAAGAGAAGAGGGAGAGAAAGAGGAAGAGAAAGACAGAGAATGAGAGCGAGAGGAAGAGAGGGAGAGAGAGATACTATAAAACCATTTTTAGGCAGCATTGAGGAATCTGTTAACAGGCCTACATTTATTGGGATTTTCTTCTGGAAAATTTAAAACCTCAATATATACATTGGGAAGAACTTTGCTTTTTTTATGTGTGTTACTGAAATGTCTTCCTGTATTCTCTGCCTGATCTTATTAATATTTTCCTAGTATCTTGTCCTAAAGGAAGCTTTCCTTGATGCTACAGGTTGGTGCTTGCCCTTGTGCTCTAGTGGAATCAGTGTATGTGTCTGTCTCTCTGTGAATGTGTGAACTTTTTGAGGGCAGGATTTTCCCACCTTCAGAGCACAGTTCTTGAAAAAATCAACATTGATCTGAATGTCAGCTCCGAGGGCCCCCAGGATTCCCAAATCCTGAAGATGTGTAATGTCATCATCCAAGCTTTTTTCCAGCTGGGTTATGGGAGCTTGAAACGCACTTCTTCCTCTCAAGAGACCCACCCAAGCAGTCGGCCAGAGGAGCTGTGTACTCCAATGCAATTCTCTTTGGGTTGAGGCCAATGGTTAGTCAATCTTTCTAACCAGACTAGCTTAGACTAGAGATGAGCTGCTTGCTTTTTTTCTGCAGAGTGAGGAGAGAGGTCATTTCTGAGCTCAGGCAAATCTTTGAACAATTCCAACAGGTATTGAAAAGGAAAACTGAAAACTACTCTTGAAGAAACTTTGATTTACAGTTTTGAGAAGGAGTGGTTTATGTTGATGTGTGAGGTTGGTGAAACCAAGGTTCAAAGATATAAACTAAGTTACAGCTAATTCAGTATTTGGGCTGGCTAGAGACGAAGAGCTGTCGGACTCTGAAGCTTGATCTTCTACTCTGACTAGACCACACGGCCTCCCAAATCAATTAGCTCAGCCACCTGCTAGCTAATGAACAGCTTCATCATTACAGCCTGACACACTGGGCTGGAATTCTTGGCAGGCAACAAACAGCACAGGGAGTCTCTTGATTGCAGGAAATCTTCAGAAGTCCTCATCTGTGGTAACATTGTGCCCGCGCACACGTGTTTGTCTCTGCACCTGTGTATGGGCTTAAGGACTCCTGGGGGAGCTCTGGGGTGTTTCACTCCTTTTGCTTCTTCTACATCATTTTTTTACTAATTTTTTAAAGAATAACGTGATATTTTCTTTCCTTATGAGGCTCTAAAATGAATAAGGGTCACTGCCTGGCTCAATTATATTTGATCTGTATTTGCTAAATAATTAACTAAGCTTCTGCCCTCTTCTTACTAAACCTTTTTTTTAATCTCTTCTGAAAAAGATACAGAGAATAGGAGGGAATCTAACAAAGTTATAATTTATAATGTTCTCTTCATGACAATTGGAAGAAAACTCTAAGAACAAATTTTAGTAATTTGAATAGAACTAATATTGGCACCAATGAATTAATAGGTAAAGATTTTGAATTGCATTATTTAATGCCCACAAAGACTAATAGGAATTATATAAATTCATGTTGAGTATTTCTCTTTAACATGCTGTTTATAAGTTACCAGGGAAAGTCAAATGCCAGGATTTAAGGATAGAAGTTAGAATTGTCATCTGTACGGTACAAGTGGCAATTGTTGAGTTATTCAACCATGGACAATTCCTAATATATCTTTCTCACCATATCCCAGGCTGTCAGAAGGCATTATAACACATTGATTAAATGTTAGTGTATTGACAGTCAATTCATAAGTGGATCAAATTGTTAGAATAATAAGTATGTGTTTTGTAAGATTATAACCAGTGGGTCTACAAATCTGTACTGCGAGTTAATGTAATTATTAAGGAAATAACGTTGCCTTATATGTATGTGTGTGTATTATAATTTTTGTATCTAGGGAAGGAAGTGAAATTAAGTTCTCTGCATTTCATTGACCAAAGCACAGAAGACCTTAAAACATTTGAGAATAGCTTCAAACAAAAGTAGGCTGGTCAGCAGTTAAAATCATAGTTAAGACTTGGCCAGATTTCCCATGAAGATTTAAAACTTGAAATCTCTTCAGATTAATGCATAGAAACCATCCGTGTATTCATGTTTTCCAAACATTTGGCTTTGGTCTAGCCTTGTACTATCCATCCAATATTTGAATATGCTGAGCTTACTGGTATTTTTAAAAATGTATTCTTTTTACATTTCCTGAGTACCTTTGCTATTATTTCCCCTCTTAAAAATGAGTTAGTTTTTGTCATCCGACTGATAGGATACCAGTTTCAGAAACTGATCACAAATTATCTCTTCAGGGATTTATGAGTATAATAAATGTCTATTTTATTTATTATCTAGATCTATTCATACTATTTAAAGAGCACTTAGTATCTGATTAATTATCATTGGAAGAAATGTACTCACTTTTTAATTTTTGGACACTTGCCCAATTAAAACATTACTATATCAAAGAAGCTGAGAAATTGGAAACATTTTTGACCTTGGGATGGAGACATGCACATGTGTAATTAAATAATCATCAGAGGTTATTGTCAGAGCAACATAAAGGAAACCTGGTCTGTTGGAAAACATAAGTGATAACAATTAGAGAAGTTGTTAATCATATAATCAAGAATCAACCAGTTAGAAAGCTATGAATTTCAACATATCTATCTATCTATCTATCTATCTATCTATCTATCTAGTGTCCCCAAAAAATGTATGCACACACTTTGAATAATTATAAAGGCAGTATTTATTAAAATGCATTTCATTTTCAAAATTGAGCTAACAGCTATTAAAGTGTGTCTACATTTTTGGGGGGATACACTGCATATAGCATTTTAGTACTGGACACCAAAGCCAAAAACCCTGTAAATAATGGGTGCATTTATCTTCACTCCCCCTAATCCCTCTTATTTTGTCAATCCTATTTTTTCCATTTAGTTTTTATATCTAGCCCCTTTATTTCCACCCCTGTTACCATTGCCTCTTAAAAGGCTTTCGGCATCATTGCTTTAGAGCATCACCATCTAGCCTTCCTACTCATTCTAGATCATTTACTATATTACCTCCAGTGATTTTTCTAAACTATACATTTAATCATGGAATTCCCCTGCTTAAACATTTCTCATTTAGTAAAGCAGCATGTCAAATGCCTAAATAGGTCAACCAGGTACATAATTTAGTTAAAAAAAAAAAAAGCAGGTAGACTTTGATCAGCTGGAAAGCACAGATTACACCTAAAGAGGGCAGTAATTACTCATATCCAGCATCATTGTCATAGTACAAATGTGGGTCTGGTGTAGCCAGATGGTCTGATATTTTAAGGAAAGCCAGAAATTTGTGTGAAGTCTCCCAGTGTTTAGAGGATTGCAGTGCATTAACTTTTTTAATGTGTCTGGCCTAAAGGATAAAGTTA
Source organism: Myotis lucifugus (assembly GCF_000147115.1). NCBI lineage: Eukaryota > Metazoa > Chordata > Mammalia > Chiroptera > Vespertilionidae > Myotis > Myotis lucifugus. The sequence continues at coordinate 56,747 of NW_005871477.1, forward strand.
AAGCTCTCCAGCATGTTAACAAGGACCTCCATTAACACCTCTTCAAATATCCTTTTTCAGTGTCATCATAACAATGCACTCTTCAGGTAACCAATAAATACTATTTGATGATACCGGATAGTTCCAATAGTTCAAGTGATTTTGTGTTTCCTTGAGTCCCCCCACCCCTTCCACTGCCTGCTGCCTGTGTAATATATATATTTCAGAGAGGAAGGGAGAGAGTGATAGAAACATCAATGATGAGAGAAAATCATTGATCGGCTGCCTCCTGCACACCCCACACTGGGGATTTGAACCCACAATCCAGGCATGTGTCCTGACTGGGAATAGAACCATGACCTCCTGGTTCATAGGTTGATGCTCAACCACCGAGCCACACCAGCCAGGCTGTCAGTGTATTCTTTATACTCAGACAACCTCTCTTAGTCCCTTGCATGTTATCACTCTCTAAAGCAGTGGTTCTCAACCTGTGGGTCGCGACCCCTTTGGCGGTTGAATGACCCTTTCACAGGGGTCGCCTAAGACCATCCTGCATATCAGATATTTACATTATGATTCATAAGAGTAGCAACATTACAGTTATGAAGTAGCAACAAAAATAATTTTATGGTTGGGTCACAACATGAGGAACTGTATTAAAGGGCCAGAAGGTTGAGAACCACTGCTCTAAAGTGTGCTATCTCTATATCTTTCATCATTCTACTTGTAATCCTGCAATTGCAATTGTATCTTTGCATTTCTATCTCCCCATGGCACTGTGAGTCCTTTGGAATGAGAAACTGGGTCTTACCCTTCTTTGTATCTCCAGCTTTAACCCAGTTGCTGACACGTCAGAGGCACTCAGTGGATATTGAGTAAATGAACTGTCAAAATGAATAATGTAAATATTTCCTAGGCCCTGTTTAGAAAATATGGATTTTAAGGACAAATCCAAAGAGGAAATTGGATCTCATATATTTTCGAGCTAATCAGAGTCCTATTGGCAGACAAAAATAATTTTATGGTTGGGTCACAACATGAGGAACTGTATTAAAGGGCCAGAAGCCACACCGATATTTGAGCAGGTGTAATATTGTTAAGTGGGTATCAGCAAAAACAAAAAGAGAACTGCAATGTATCACGGTAGCAGCATTGACAGGACACAGCCACAACTCCTAAGACTGCGGAAGCAAGAGAAAGAGGATGAAATTGTTAGTACCCTAGAGGCTTGGAAGAGGAGAAGTCTTACAGAGTGAAACTCAGACCTCTGAGGCCAGGGTTCCGCACAGCTGGCACGGAAGCATCTGAGCTGGAGGAGGGTCCCTAGGACCTGTGACCAGGCACCTAAATCTCTGAGGATGAGGGTCCCAGACTGGAGCTAGTGCATGTGAGGGGGGCCTGAGGAGGCCTGGTTCTGTGAGATTTAGAACAATTATGATCTGGATTCAACTGTTGCTTCTCCAAGAATACTGTTACTGTGGAGTGAAGCGAGGATGAGGTGATGCTGCCAGGATGGGCGGGGAAGAGGAAGGAGTGGCCCCATTTGCTGCCTCCTTTTGGCAGAGCCAGAGGAGAAATAGGGTTTGCAAAATCCCTACTGCTGAGTCTACAGGGGTGAGTTTAAAGCTAAGATCAAATTACTGCCATAAAGTGTGGGATAGAGAATAGGAAAGCCTGAGATGAAAACAAGCAATTTATTCTAAGTAACAGCTAAGCAATGGCACAATGAACGTCAAGCTTAATTGACTTTCTTCTTTATTCATGTAGTTTTTTGTCTAAACTTGACCTACATCTAATATATCCAATTGAGACTTCTCATTTGAAGCCCATTTCAAAATCTGCCTCTTCCACAAAACTGTTCTTAGGGCTGTGAGAAAAAAGTAATCTTACCCTGCTCCAAATTCCATGGATTTCCCCCCCCTTTATTTTGTTATCGTATTAAAAATGAATTGGTACTACTACTCCCTTTTTTGATCTTGGATCATCAGAATAAAGCAGAATACTATGTACACTTGGATTCAGTTATGCACTGGGTACAATCAGTCTGAAAAATCAACCTACATAACACACCATTAGCACTGGCAAGAACTACAAAGACATCATGGTATTGAAATGAATCTCCAGAGAATTAAAGTTCCATACTATATGATTCCACCTATATACCAATGTTTGAAATAACAAAACTGGAAAAATGGAGATGAGATGAATGGTTGTTAGAAATTGAGGAGGACATGGAGGGAAAGTATATGGATGTGGCTATAAAAAGGCAATATGAGAAATTCTTGTGGTGATGGATATATCCTAACTGTATCAATGTCACTATTCTAGCTGTGCTATTATTGTGCTATAGTTTTGCAAGATGTTACTATTTGGAGAATGGTAAAAAAGCATACATAGGAACTCTCTATAGTAGTCTTTACAAATGCATGTGTCTCAAAATAAAAAGTCTAATTAAACAAAAAAAACTTCCTTAGCAATTCCAAGGTGAAGGCAAGGTTAACATGGCCCTTAGCAGTCCCTAATGTCCCCTCAACAGTTGAAGCAGGCAGAGCTGTCCTTCACTATTGAGTAAAATAATCAGCAAGGAAAATTGTCACCTGTCGCCTTTCTCTGAGATGCATTTTCCACCTGATCTTTAGAAGCATTAAATTTTGTAAACTCTGGTCTAGCTATGAGATGTGTATGTGTAAAGTGCTGATAAATTGAGAGTTAAAATGTGTCCATGTTCCTGTGTAGCAGAGGGAAATAAGTTCTTGAGGAAAAGAACTAGCTCTAAAATACACAAAGAAAATAGCATGGAGCAGACTGGAAAATAATAATAGCACAGTAATGTTAAAACAAGGAAAGAATAGCCCTAGCCGACGGCTCAGTGGATAGAGCGTCAGGCTGGGAAGTAAAGCGTTCCAGGTTGGATTCTGGTCAAGGGCACATACCTGGGTTGTGGGCTCGATCCCCACTGTGGGCCATGCAGGAGGCAGCTGATGAATGATTCTCTCTCATCATTGATGTTTCTATCTCTCTCTCCCTCCCCCTTTCTCTCTGAAATCAATAAAAAAATAAAAGAAAGAAAGAAACATACAAACAAACAAAAAAGGAAAGAATGAAAACACGCCATTTGAAAATTTTCTAGGCTTAGTCATCAGTGAGTTCATTTGAGTGTTGCAGTGGCATATTTGTAGTATTTGGAAAGAGTATGATGAATTTTAACTCTTAATCAGAATAAGATAGAAAGGTAGATAGATACATTGATAATAGGCAGAGGCATTGACAGATAGATAGATGCATATATAGGTGTGTAGAAATGTAGTTATGTAGATGGATAACTAATAAGCTTACTGTTCCAACTTAGTTGTGTAAAGGCCTTTTATGCTGGAATAATAGATGAGTTCACACTGGCTTTGGACTGTGACTTTTAACTTTTAAAAGGAATCGCCTGAAGAAGTCTGCTACTTCCTAAAGTCAAGTTACTTAACTGTCTTAAATTTCAAATGCTTTATCTTTAAAACTGGAATGATATTAGGGTTAAAAGGAATGTGTGACGATTGAATGATTTAATGAATATAGCGTTTAGCTCAGTGTCTGGAATCTAATAAGCACTCAGTAAGAAAATTATATTTTGGATCTCGATAGCTCATTTAATTTTTCTTAGATATAAAGCAAGAAGCAGAAAGCAGGCTAGAGGCATGGATGAAATGTGATGTGTTTAGGCCCTGGCTCTCTAGTTGGTAGCAGGCAGCAGCATGCGGGAGTAGTGTCTAAGATGCGATCAGAACCACGGTATAGCTTGCCTATGCAATAGGTAAGAGGTACTAAATGCCTTCCAAGTGGCAGGTAATTCCTAACTGTATTTCATTTAATTACTAAACATTTTTCTATAACGAACATTCTTCTTCTTATTACTTTATGCATGAAGAAACTGAGGAAGAGTTTCCCAGCCCTATTATGTTTATAGGTGTTGGGAGTCTGAATTTGAATGGACTCCCTTTCACAGGGGTCGCCTAACTCCTGATGCCAAACCTGGGACTTTAGAGCAAGGTGTAGGCTTCCTGCCCAAGAATTAGGCCTGGGTGTGTTTTATCCCACGTGTGTTGGAGCAGATAGAGTGGGTGTAGGCAGGCTGCTTCCACTGGATACAAGTCTGGAAGGATGATGCTTGCATCTTTCATCATTCTACTTGTAATCCTGCAATTGCAATTGTATCTTTGCTACTTCAAAATTACTTTTGTTGCTTATTCCCAAATCCACACTCCTGATGCCAAACCTGGGACTTTAGAGCAAGGTGTAGGCTTCCTGCCCAAGAATTAGGCCTGGGTGTGTTTTATTCCACGGGTGTTGGAGCAGATAGAGTGGGTGTAGGCAGGCTGCTTCCACTGGATACAAGTCTGGAAGGATGATACTTGCATTAGAAATAAAATTGAGATGAGAAATCAGCACTTTGCACCTTGGGAGAAGGGGAATTTCAAGTTCGATGTATTCTCTTGGACACTATTAATAAACTCGGTGACCTATTTATTGAAGACTTATGTGGTAGTATAACACAGAACAAGGACAAGCTAATCAGTTCTGATTCTCTGTTCTCTTAGCATTCTGTGTATAATATATATATAAATAAAAGCCTAAGCGACTAAATGACCAAATGACCGATCAAGCGATTTCTATGACACACACTGACCACCAGGGGGCAGATGCTCAATGCAGGAGCTGCCCCCTGCTGGTCAGTGCGCTCCCACAGCCAACTTCCTGTGGTTGGCCAACCTCCTGTGGCTGGCCAACCTCCTGCAGTACCTCCCACCAGTTGGCTGGCCCACCCTGATCAGCCCCAATCGCTGGCCAGGCTGAGGGACCCCACCCGTGCATGAATTTGTGCACTGGGCCTCTAGTGGATATAATATTTACCTCAGTGTATATAGTAACTACCAGTTTCAAGACTTGTCTCTTTAGCTTTGACTTTGAATTCTACCAGGAGAGAAATTGTGCCTTATTCCCCTCCTATACCTAGTACGTAACTCAATTCCTCACACATAGGAAATTAGTTACTGTTTGTTGCACATGCGGGCAAAATCACTAGAAGATTTTTGTCACATGAATCTTATAAAATAATGTTACAGAATTGCTTTATGAACTTCAAGATAGCTATTAACTCAAAGGCCAGCTAACTACAGTCAAATCAGACCCATCACCTGTTTTTGGAAATAGTATTATTAGAAAACAGATTAAATTGCTCATTTGTTTACATAATGGCTATAGTTATTTTCACATTATGGTAGCAAAGTTGAGTAGTAGCTAAAGAAACAATATAGACCACAAAGCTGAAATTATTTACTATGTGATTCTTTATAGAAAAAAAGTTTGTCCACCCTATATTCGATACTAGTTATTTAGGGACAATGCATTTGGTAGTTTTATTCTTGGATGCTGAAAAAGTGAGAAATTGGAATTACAGTTGTTCTACAATAGCCTGAATAGGAGGTAATGATAACTTCTTTTCATCAGAGCTGAATGAAGTTGGATGCATTTTATTAATTTAACAAATATTTAGCCAATACCTACAGTGTTCTAATTACTATTCTAGGCATTCAACAAGTTCATTCAATAAATATTGATTGAGTACCTACTAGAGTCAAGCACTATTTCTACTCACTGGAAGCTTATGTTCATTCTAGTGAAGAAGAACACTTGAAGGAAGAATCTCCAAAATTAGGTGACAAATCAGACAGATATAGGTGTTGAAGGACTGGAAGAGTCATATTTCTATCACAACATGCAATGTATTAAGCTGTGTTGTATCACATGTATTTTTACATGTCTTTCTCCTTCTAGTTGGTTGAAAGATCCCCGAGGACAGTTTACTTGCCTGTTTGTCTTTATAATTCCAAACTTGGGATAATACCTGGCCAAAAAAATTATTTTTTGAATTGAATAAATGGTTGGAAAACTTGAGAGAAAGTTGATCTTAGAAGGGAAGATTATGAGGTTCATTGGGGATATGTTGTTTGAGGCGCATATGTTGTGTAATGCATCCAAATCAAAATGCCCTCTGTTCAAGTGTAGATAGAGAAGAGAAAGAAAAGACTCAAATCAAGAGGCAGAGCCCATATTTTCTAATTCCCAGATCGGCACCCTGTCTTCACTATGAATTACCTCAATGAACAGCAGTCTGCACAAATGGTTACCTGTAAATGGATGAGAAGCCATGCTGAATTCTCATTAGCTTAAAAGATATAATCATTAAAGTTGCTTTACTTAGAGAACAAGAATATGGGAGTTATGAGGTATTGGCTACAACTTCCCTAATCATGTCTCTGTCCTTACAATCCAATCCGTTGGCGTAAGGGTTCATCGCCAATATCTTTAGTAGCTGTCTATTGCCTTTGATAATGAAAACACACACCTGTCAGTGAGAAATATTATTATTCACAAGTCATATGCACATCAACATTATCACAACCCACAACTTTTTAAAACTATGACTTTTCTTCAGTCCACTCCAGTTTTGCTGACTATCAACAGGGTAATAGCTATAGCAGTTTTTTCCCCAATTAACATACATTTCTTCTGTTGGAATTCAAGCCATTTTTCTTAATTAGCCCTGACCTTTCATCCTGCGTTTTATAAGCTTCTTAAGAAATTAGAAATAAATAATTCAGTCCACATATTTTCTGAAAAGAGACAAGCTGTTTTCCTTTATCCTCAGAGAATAAATTAGATAGCTGTTCAGATTAAGCTCGTGGAAAATTGGATAAACAAATGCAAAAATCATATATCTTCTGCATGAAGCACATAGATGGAGTTTTGTGCTGCTGAAGGAATCCAGGAAGATTTCTAGAGATTTTGTAGGAAGGCAGTGCTGTGGGAGGTATTTTCGTTTTTTATTCATTGAGGAGGCATGTAGCTTTTACGATTTGTAAACTTTAAAGCTCATAGTGTTTGTAATTTAAATCACACCCGTGTTCTTTCATATTTCTCTGATATTACTTTCCATAAAGGGAATATAAAAGGTATGTGTAACCAAATCCTTTGCATATTTTCAACATATTACAAAAATGCCTACCTTCTTCCCCATTATGGCAGCAGAGTACTTTAACAATACTGTCCCATTTTTTTAAAGAGTAGTGCTAACAACATAAAGCTCTCTTTATGTCACTGCCACACATTTAAATATTCAGTTTCCTATTGCCACTGAATGATTTTGTCATACCTCACTTTTTCAGTCTTATCCCATATTACCTCCCTCTATATAGTCTGTCCTCAAGGAAATATGTAAATTCCTGCTATTTACCAAAATACTACCTTTCCTAGGGCTCTTCCCTCTGTCAGAAATATCTTCTACCATGTCACAATTTCTGTCCATTCCCTTACTTCCACAAACATCTCTCTGGTGAAATATTATCCATTCAACAATGTCTAGGTTTGTTAAGAGAAACTTATATAACCACTATAGTCAGAAATGTTCTCTGTTCCCCTGTGCATAAATTTCTCATGGCATTTAACTTACACTAACCTGCGTTATAAATTTATATGCATATGCAATCTATATTTACCTAATAACTTAAAAGCTCTTTTAAGAATTTGGTCATGCTTCCCCAGTGATTAGCAGAGTACCTGTTCCATTAGATGAATTTAATAAAAAAATGTTCAATGATTAATGGAATCTCTGTGTATATTAGGGGAAAGCTTGCTAGAAAAGTAATAAGACTTTTCTATAGCCAAGAGTGAGTTCTTTAACGTTTTATATAAATCTTGGTCAAGAAAATTCCTTTAAATTATATTTTTAATGAAAATAATACTTTAGTAAAGGGAATAAGGTATGGACACTTTCCTGATATAACTTTTTGTAAAATAATATAAAATATTGTGAGCTAAAGGTGGTTAAAAATAATTTAATCCACGTTGGTAAAGACTTATTAATTATCTTGCCCAAAACTGCATGTGCCAGGGGTTGAATAAGGATTAGAATCTTGACCTTTCAGTTTCTCCTTTAATTTCTAAGAACAATCACTCAACCAGCTTGTCAAAGGAATATATTTTGATTGCTAAATTTGAGGAGGGATGAGAAACAGATGAAAAACCTTTATACTATAAATATGGGAAAACTAATACATTTGCTCATATATTAAAATTTATGTTCCCATATCAAACTCTTCACTCACTGTATTTCCTTAGTAAACTCATAATCTGAAGGTTCCAGACCCATTTCAAATGACTACACTATTCCTTTGGTCAAATTCATGTTTTTTTTATATTCTATGACTATTGAGTTTTATTAGCCCAACAATTAGATTAGGTATGTTTTTTACTCCCTTAGCTTTTAACACTTTTCTTATGATTTTGTTTGATCCAACAATGTTGGTCTGTTTTTGCTAGAAATATGATTTGAGAATACATTCATGCCTTTCCCTATAACATTTAGTAAGGCACAATTAGATTTTTTTTATGTTTTCTTGTACTTTTATTGACATTTGATGAAAATAATTTTATTAAGATTTTAAAAACAGAGTATTGCTTCAAATTTTCCACAACTTATCACGAAACTTATATTTTAGAAAGATATTTTTGCTATTTGCTCAAAATTCTTTAATGGAATAAATGACTTAAAGTAGATATTGATTTAACATTTAACTTAAAAGACAATGTCAGAGCCTGTCATCTGGAAGTTGTTTTAAAAATCTGAGCTTCATTTTGATTTCTAGTCCTGTGTTCACATAAAAATTGATGGTTTGATTATCACTGGCTAATGTCTTCAGGACTTTAAAATTGAATATTATTTTCTCTAAAATCCCCTTATACCATTAAATCATCACAGTCTCAGTAAAATGGATATTTGATGACCTCTGGATCGAAGAAATTGGCACATGCCAAGACAACAAAATGCTTGAATAGATGAAAGGCAGTGGCCTAATTCAGTGGTCGGCAAACTCATTAGTCAACAGAGCCAAATATCAACAGTACAACGATTGAAATTTCTTTTGAGAGCCAAATTTTTTAAACTTAAACTATATAGGTAGGTACATTGTTATTAACTTACTTAGGGTACTCCTAAGGCTTAGGAAGAGCCACACTCAAGGGGCCAAAGAGCCGCATGTGGCTCGCGAGGCACGGTTTGCCAACCACTGGCCTAATTCATCTTGACCTTTTATTAAAAACCACAAGTATGATAGCCATGGTCTTAAAGATTGTTTTAGTGTACTGCTTTGTCAGCCTGAGGTGATTGACAGAGCACTTCATAGATAATAAATAATTATTTTGCCCTTTGCTTAAGGCTGGCCTGCCATGGTTGATGCCGATTTCAAAATTGTACTTTCTCCCAGATACCATGTTAGCTGTCATTTGAAAAAAAGTGAGGTATATTTCATTTGGTTCACACAACATTTTTTGCTCATTTAATTATCTGGCTTCTGACTTTATGATGATTTTAGGACATTGGTTCTCAAAAAGAAAGTACTGCTTCTTAGGGAGCAATTTGGTACTTTCTGGAAAACTCTGAGTTATCACAATAATTGGGAAGTTCCACTAATATTTAGTAGGGAGGGACCATTTATGCTAGAACCCTTTAATGCAAGAGATAGTGAGCATAATGAATTTTTTTATGTTCTATATGACTTTCAAATGTCCTAACGGTCAATCATGTATATTAGCAATGTTTTAATAACTATCTGAGCCCAGAACCTAAATTATTTTTGCACATAAATCCAGATTTTTTAATCCAGATTTTTTTGCTTACCTTTTATGTACATTGCATTCCCCAGACAATCAACAATTGTGAAAACCCAGGGGACAATATGCTTTATTTATATTTTTGAAAATTTATACCCAAAATTGTTTGCTTTTGTGGAAAATATTTTATTGAGAACAAAGTACTTTTGAAATTAAGATCACTGATACCCAGAACTTTACTGGTCTTCATTTGTTGCTGACATAGGGAAGGCCATCTAATATATAGGTAGAAGTATCAGCTATTTACTTCAGTCTTCTAGTATATTCATATCCAAGCATTCAAACATAAAAATACAAGCTATTTAATTGTAACTTACTTTTCTCTTCTTTCTCCTTTATGTTATACGTAGGGCTTTGTATTGATTTTATAACTTGCATGTGTTGGTACTCAGTAGTATCTCATGAATTCATTCCAGGATAATGGAGGTGGTGTTACAGAAAAAAATGTTGTGAAAAAAGACATTGAGCATCATGAGACTGAGAATCACTCCTCTAGTCAGAGTGGACTCCTTTGGACAGGAATTAGAACAATGTTAAAGGATTTAAGGACTTTTATTTTTGGGTATGGTTCTCACTAATACCCCAAACTAAAAAATACCTCATGTGCTTTGAAAAGAAACTATATCTTGTGTTTGGATGGAGTAAGATTTATGGTTCCTGGAAGCACTTGCTTAATGTAGGGATTCTAAACTCAAATTCAGACCCACAGGTAAACCCCTTTCTCCATGTATTTTGGCTTGACCGGCATCTCAGTTCAAAATTATTTGAATTTGAGTGATTTTATTTTTATTTTTAAAAAATATTTGTATTGATTTTAGAGAGGAAGGGAGAGTGAGAGAGAGATAGAAACATCAATGTTGAAAGGGACTCATTGGTTGGCTGCCTCCTGCACGCCCCCTACTGGGGATCGAGCCGGCAACCTGGGCATGTGCCCTTGACCAGAATCCAACCTGGGACCCTTCAGTCCCCAGGCTAACCCTGCATCCACTGAGCCAAACCAGCTTGGGCTGGATTTGAGTGATTTTAGATGAGGCTATACCAACCCTGCTGGCATATAACAGAGGAACAAAATAGCAGCTCACCTGCACAGGAACGTGACTTTTACAACATTGCCTCCAAGTGCAAAACAAGTGGGTGGTGGTCAGTGGCCAGCATACAGAAATTAGAAGACTCTATGTGAACCATCCTGACTTCTGGTCGAGCTTGAGGGAAATGGAAGCTCCGGCAACACTGGATCTTTATTTCCCTGTGGCAACAATAATCTGGTCTGAGAACTGGCTGCCTCCGCTAAGACAGGCAGCAGCTCTCCTGGGGTACAGGTCCTTATTGTCTCTCTCATCTGACCTGACTCGTTGCTTTACATTACCTGCCAAAACCCCATGTTGTGACCTCTGGCTTACTTGGATATAAAACTACATAAATGAAGACAAAGAAAATATTCCAAGTAACCGGAAATGAGGAGAGTGCTGTAAAATACCAGGCCATAATTTATTATAAGGGCACGTGTTAATTATGAAACTAAATAACATTACCAGGGGGGGATATACACATTAAGAATGACACAGGATTTACATCCAGGGTTTTGCATACTCTGTTTTACACCTTTACGTGTGTATGGCTGCGTATAAATCGTATTTCTTTTCCGAACCTCGGTTTTCTCATCTTTGCACATGAGATAATAAAACCTGAGTGTGGTGTACAACGTTTATGCTCCACTCATATCCCTTAGGAGTACATCTTTGACATACTGTTTTGATATATCCCTCCCTCCCCACTCCCAGCTTCTATGTGTTTCTGTTTGCAACAGCAAGCGAAGGACTGCCTGTAGGCTACTGGCACCTCTTTTTTTTCTTTTGCCTGTAAATGGGAGGAGACAGAGTTCCCTGGAAAATACATTCCCCTTGGAAATGCCCAGGGAACATCTGAAGGCAGAAGGCACATGGAAGCTCAGATTCCTTATTTTCAGTCAGTAGAGCATACTTTATACCAGTGGTTCCCAAACTTATTTGGCCTACCGCCCCCTTTCCAGAAAAAATATTACTCAGCACCCCCTGGAAATTAATATTTTTAAAATTTTAATAGCAATTAAACAGAAAGATATATGTATTAATGTTTCTACCTTTTTCGTAAAATATAGTAAAGAAAGGTGTAAATTAGAAACATTGAAGTTTGAAATTATGAAACTATTTATTGAACTCAGAATAGAAAGGTAATACAAAAAAGGTTAAAACAAATGCACCTGTGGCCATCACTGCCACCCTGGATCGCTGCAGCGCCCACCAGGAGGCGGTAGCGCCCACTTTGGGAATCACTGCTTTATACTCTAAAATTCCCATGCAGATGAGATGTAAACCACTCTCTATTCATTTATCTGCCATTGCACCCTTCCCAGGCTCCCTTCACTTCCTTGGAATCTTTTCTTTAACTGTGACTTTTCTATACAAAACCTCATTGCAGGGCCTGATTCCAGGGAAGGCCAACTAAAACACCTACTAACCAAGCTCATGGTACTAGTGTGACTATGAAAATTGAATTTTAAAATATTACTATAAAATGCTTTTCTTAAAGATACTTGTTGAATTTTCAAGGCAAAGTAATAATCTTTCCAGTGCCCAAAACTTAGTGAAATAGGTCACTTAATAGAAAATACAAGATAATCATTGAACAGTCTGCCCAATCTATGTATCCCTTTACATAATAAAAACCTGAGAAACTCAGCAGAAGTCAAGAAGTGCCGTTTTGAATAACAGCTACATCACATCTGTAGCCGATTCCATTTGACCCTATGTTAACAATGTGGAATGTCATGGCGTCATGGTCTTGTTTTTGCTATAGTTTTTTTTTTTTGTTGTTGTTGTTGTTGTTTGCTTTGTTAATCCTCACCCGAAGGTATTTTCCCATTGGTTTTTTAGAGAGAGTAGAAGGAAGGGGGAGAGACAGAAAGAGAGAAACATCGATGTGAGAGAGACACATCCATTGGTTGCCTCCAGAATGCTCACCCCAACCAGGGCCAGGGATGGATCCTGCAACCAAGGTCCATGCCCTTGACCGCAATAGAACGTGAGACCCTTCAGTCCACAGAGGATGCTCTACCCACTGAGCCAAACCAGCTAGGGCTTTGCTAAACTCAAATTTTCGATTCTTATTTTTACAGTAAAACATGGTCTTTACTGTTTATGAGGTTATTCTTGAGTTGCAAAAATTCTCTCTCCATGTTTTTCCCTGTGTTACCATGTTCTTCTCTATATTCTCCCCTTTGCTCTTGGCGGCCACAATCAGACAGAAAGTGTGAGGATACTTGTTTTCTTGCATCTCTAATGGAAACCGGAGCAGCTGCACCAGGCCTGACAAATAGATGTACTCTATAATTTTGATCATGTATTCTCCATACCAATATTGTCTTCTTAACCCATTGCGCACCAGTAGTTTTATTGCTAGCTTTATCCAGTGGCCAGATACGTTTCTATTGAACGAGTACAAAAAATGTTTTACAAAGTATCATACTTTAAAAAGATATTTATTACGTGTAAGAACATGTAATAAATAACTTCAAACTGCAGTGGTTATTTAATTTTAAGGTGTGCCTTTAACATTTATGTAAAACACTGTGTAATATGAAAACATGAGAATGCTCATGATCCGCCCAATGTGTTAAGATAATCTTGCTAATGTGGTATGGCAATCACTACATTTCATTACAACATCCAACTATCAGTCAAAGTTAGAATGTACTTTCATTGACAAAATCAGAGAACCAACTTGCAGTTCTCCAGTAGGTGTGAATTTAAGCTGGGTAAAAAGAGACACATTAAGCATAAGCTAACATTTGCAACTGTTTTTGTTAATTTGATTGTTAAGATGGTCAATCAGCATGTGTTTAATGACTCAAAAACAAACAATTAAAATATAAAGCATTCGGTTGAAACAACAGTTGTTTTCACACCAAATGGCTTTTAAAAAATCCATTCAATTAGTTACTTGTTTTAGAAGCATAATTTTGGTGTAGAAGATTGATTAGCTAAGTTTCCCTTCCTTTATCTTACATACAATAAGGAAGAGCCGGAAGGAAATACCATGGCCTCCAGTTTTACCTCTTTTGTTGTTAGCTCCAGAAAATGATTGACCTAAAAGCAAAATCCTTGTTTTTAATGATTTTAGATGTGCTTATGAATAAAAACTACTCCCAATTATTTATCTTTTTAAAAGACAACCATCATGTTTTCACAGTTATTTATGGAAAGAATAATGTGTAAGGATTTGGGAATTGTCTACATGGGCACAGCTATTATTAGAATATGAAAATTTATGAAAGAACCTATAACATTTATTTTCAATCTAAAATTTACCATAACTTAAAGTATAAGTTGTAGCAATGAAATTTTAAATAATATTTATATCTTACTAGGTTTAAATAGGAGACTATATGTAGAAATTCAAATTATATAAGATGCATCTGTAGGTAACTTTATACCTTTAGAAAAAGGCAAATCCTATCTAATAAAGAGGGAATATGCTAATGGACCCTCACACCGCACCCACAGCCAATAAGGAGGGAATATGCTAATTGACTGCCACACCCTCCAAGATGGTGGCGCCCACAGCCACAAGATGGTGGTGCCCAGTCCCCTCAGCCCTGCCAGGCCTGGCCTCAGGCGGGCCCGGCCGCTTGCATGCCTGCCTCCAGAGACCCCCAGTCCCCTCAGCCCCCCAGCTGCCCAGGGCCAACCCGAGGTGCAGGCAAGCCTCAGATTACGGCTTCCCAGCCACACAGGGCCTCCCGAGGCTCAGGTAACTAGAGCCAGCCGAAACTTTCGCTGCCAGCAGTGGCAGCAGCAGAGGTGTGACCCTGATCGTCGGGTCGCCTCCCACCCCTGAGGGCTCCCGGACTGTGAGAGGGGGGCAGGCCGGGCTGCGGGAACGTCCCTCCAGTACATGAATTTTCATGTACCAGGCCTCTAGTACATAATAAAAACTTGAAAATATTTCATGACATGGTTCCTATCCTCTAATGTAGGTCACAGTTCTATAGTGGGGAATAAATTATAAGAAGAAAGAAAAATTAGAGGTTAATAAATGTTTTGATGATGCTGTAAGAACACATATGAGGGTAACTACTTCAGATTTGGAACTCAGAGAAGACTTTTCAGGGGGTGTGCCTGTCATTCATATGAAGATTTTAGGTGAGAGTTTTCCAGAACATAATGTGGGAAATTCCAGGGGAGGTGTATGTGCCTGTGTGAGAGAGAGGGAGAGAGAGAGAGAAAAAAAATAGAGAAATAGAAAGAGAAATAGAGGGGGAGAGAGAGAGATAAGCTAGGGCTTCTGTGTTATTTTTTGAAGAAGGCTGTGAGGGGCCAATGAACACTCAGCTGAGTGCTGCCATGTAATACAAGCTCAAAAATATTCATTGAACAATTGATTGTGTAAGTTGCCTATATTTTAATTTGAAGGAGAGAGCTTCAAGAGAGCTAGGAGATGAAACAAAAGCTTGTTTTATTGTTATCCTCTAAAAAGTCTTTCATTTTCAAAGGCTGATTTTCCTTGCAAAATGATGATCAGTTTGATCATTTTTATTATTTTAGAAATTTATTTAAAAGGACAATATTTTGATGGTAGAAGAAAATACTCCTTTCAGGGTCCAAGACACCAGTTACCAATGAGCTATGGTCTCCAATTTTCCCTTCCCCATCAGCAACCCCTAGAGCTTCTAGGGAACAAAGCATCTCGAAATCTAGATTGAACCACTCTCAGAAGTTCTTTGAAATCACATCAGGGTTTTGGTTTCTACTTTTTGAAACAATAGATTTAAGAGAGTTATCATTATTCTGGAGCTAATCACACACACACACACAAAAGATGGCATTGCTTTGGATTTTTAAATTCCATTTTATATAACATTGAACAATAGATGTCACTGTTTTGCCAATAAAAATAACTATGAAATTCTTTCATTTGATTATTTTCTTCATAAACAATCCTTGCACTAAACAGATAAATTACAGGGTTCTGGTAGAAAAAACTCAAATGGTGGCGGCACCTTTTAAATATTAATATCTGTAAGTGTTTTCCCTAAAAAAAAACACAAATTAATATTCTCAACTCATTACTTTCTGAATCATTTTAAATATAACCAATATAAAACTGCTTATTCTTACACCGTTATATCAATGTTTTGACAAATAGGTGTCATGACAAGAAGAATTAGAGTCAGGTTATTTGAGGAGTATGGGCTCAGGTTGGAGAAAGAAACCTCCCAGGGTGTGATTAATTATATTTTAAGTCCATGTAATATTGAGTAAGCTAACCTGATTGACAGAAAACCTATACAAAGTGGAAATCAGTGATAAAGACGCCGAAAAAGAAGAGAGATGGAGAGTAATGCATTTGAGTCCACTTCTGAGGGGTGGCCCAGTGATGGAGTGCACTCCAGATCTCATTGTTGGAGTTAACGCCATCATCAGATTTATACCATTTGCTTAAATGAATCCGAAGTAATGAGGAAGCTAACTTCTGAGTCATTTAAGTAAAGTTGCTAAGCTATTGGCAGCCAGAAGATGACCTAGCAAAAATAGTCGATGTGACAGTATTTTAAGATAGTGTCTATTTTTCTTATACCTGAGGAAGCATGTTATGGAAGAAGATTAGGTGAAGGTAAAAGAAGGCTGTTAAAATTTAACATCTGTTTCCCTAAGTTCTCCACTGATTGTTACCTACTCTGCCAGAACCCCAAAAAGTGTGTGCCTGATCTCAAAAAGATGCATTCAGAAAGTTTAGTGAATGAGCAACAGCCAGCCCCTGAATCTCGTGGGCTGTCTATCCTGATTGCATTTGCAAAGTGGTTTAGGATTTCGGAAGCCCTTTCCTACTTGGTATCCAGGCTGCTCACCGAAGCCTCAGCCCCTTGACAGTGACTTCTGGAGCAGGCATTCCACTCAAGCTGATCTCTGAAATGTTATTACTGACCACACATTGTCAAAAGCCAGCCACCTGCTCTGATGCCTTTCTTCTATCCAATAACTGCCTTTTTAACATAGTAAACTTCTCTGTCCCTTTAAATTCTCCCCTCCTGTGGTTTCTGTACTACTCCCCCTGCCCATTTTTTTTCTCCCACTTTTCTCACCTGTCCTTCACTAACAATTTTTCACTATCTTGGCCCCTTAAATATTCATGGTCTCAGATTTCTGCCTCTGGCCCTTTTGTCTCTGAATGTTTTTCTAAATGATTGTGTAGATGGGGAGTATTTGAGCTACTTATGTACAACTCATCATGCAGCGATTATTTGTTTTCCTCTGTGTACCAGGCGCCATTTTAGATCCTGGAGACACAGGAGTCAGTAAGAATAATGTCATCTCTTCCCTCGGTCCTTTACTTCCAGAGGACCTGGGAGCAGGTTTGCTGTGGAGTTTCTTGCTAGAGGTCAGCCCAGGCCAGGTGCATGCCAGACTGAAGATATGACCCCTTCCTTAGATCAACTGTTTTGCCAACACAGGCAACTGTGAAAGACTAGGCATTCGCTGGTGACAACTGCCCATGTGAAAATTTTAGTTTCTGCTATTGCAGAATGATTTCTCAAAATAGAGTTCAAGAATTTCAAACCAAAGACAATTGTACTTTTCCTCCTACTGTAGCTAGGTGAAATAGGTCGGAAAATATAAATGTCCCCACATGAGTGTTGGCAAGCTGTGAGTTGTCAGGGATCATGTGAGATTCTGATACACTGAATGAGACATTATCCCTGCCCTCAAGGAGCCTAAATTTTATTGAGAAAGACAACGTTGAGCCAACTTCTGGCTGGTTTTCCTTTACTTACACCAAAGAATTTAGCCTTCTTACTTCTTTGAATGTCTGTCCATCTATTTTTGGTCAACTGGGTTGTTCCACCATCATTTCAAACTGAGGGATGGATCAGTTTTTTTGTTTGTTTGTTTGTTTTCCTGAAATGTTCGCCTGTCACTTTGGATAAACTAATCATGGACTTCAACTGTCCCATAGCACTTCTTATAGCAGGATAGCACATTTTAAAAATACATATTTTTATTGATTTCAGAGAGGAAGGGAGAGGGAGACAGAAACATCAATGATGAGAAAGAATCATTGATCGTCTGCCTCCTGCACGCCCCCCACTAGGGATCAAGCCCTCAACTTGTGCACATGCTCTGACCAGGAATCAAACTGTGACCTCTTGTTTCATAGGTCCATGCTCAACCACTGAGCCACAACAGCCAGGCAAGCACATTTTTAAAATATATTTCTAGCAGTGCAAGGCTTTGTCTCCTCATTTAAATGATACGCTCCTTAAAGGCAGGGGCAATTATATACCCAGGTTACTAACTTTAGCACAAAAGATTACCAACACAATTTTATTTTATTGAGACTTTTTATGTTGATTTCCCAAATCATTCTGTGAGATTAGTGTTGTCATTTTAGACTTTTTAAAAACAGATTTGAAAATAATAAAAGATACAGAGGGTCAAATTGCTTGTTTGATGTCACATAGCTACTAGGAGGCAACACTAAAGCAATTACAAAATATTTTACTCTAAGTCTGGCATTTTACTCCATGTCCAGAGAGCATAAGAGTAACAATTCAAATTCACTGGTGTGGCCCAGTGAGGTCTCCTTTTGGTCCTCACAGACCTTATGATACACCTAAGCATGGCATATTAACTGGCACCATATCAAAACTTTTATTTTCAATTATTGCAGTATAAAACTCTGTGCTTGTTGATTTGAGTATTCCCCCCATTCTCGATTATTTCATTCATTTCCTCTGTTACCATTCAAACCTTTGTATTCTACTTATCATTGGTAGTTGGCTTTCCTCAAGTTCATGACCCCCTCAAATACCCAAGTACAGGAGGCTGTCTGGGTCTGCCTAGCTTTTTATCTTCAATTATTGATTGGTTCAATATCTTCTTTAAACAATTAAAATCCTCTGTCTATATTTTTTCTATTAATTTCTGAGACTATTTTTATTTAAGCTTAGAAAGGAAATGCCTTGAATAGAAAAAAAATCACATTGCAGAAAAATGATGTGTTAAGGTTTTCTATCAGCAGTTGATCTTTTGAAGACTAAAAGGAATTGTACAAATACTTAATAAATGATAGGTTTGCTTTGAAGATAATTTTCTACACTTTTAATAACAGGCAATCCGGACATCTTTCTTAAACAGTACATACTACACACTGTGTTTCTGCTATTAAACGGATATTCTAAATCAGTAATCAAATTGCAAAGAAAAATAATTTATTCATTCTTTTATCCAGCACATAAATATTTATCTAGGACTCTCATACTGTTTTGTTATGTATACTGTTGAGAATAATTTCAGTGAGGAAAGTAATAGAATAATAGTATAAAACCTTAGTGTCACAGACTAATTGTGGAAAGGATAATTTGAAATCATGAAACCTTAAGTTCAGTATTTCAAAAGCAGTTTTATTAATTGCAGGTTCATGCAACAATTCAAAATGAGTTTGTCCACTACAGAAATGGAGAAAAGCTGCTTTAATTAACAGATAAGCAGAGAGTATAATTTTCATGTCAACTTTTTGTGTGTAAATGAATGTTTCCAAGGTACTGAAAGTATTTATTTTTCTCATTTTAGAAGCTCTGACATTTTCTGAATAATCTTGTTAGAGCATTAATTTACTTTACATTTTCCTTTGAAACTTCAGGGCATCTGTGTGAACTGTCAACAATCCTCTTTTAGTGGACCCCAATTAAATTATTTTCTGAGACTTCCATTTACATAATGTCTGATTTTCTAATGTTCCTATTAAATTTAATGCTATGTGTTTTGAGATCATTTCAAGTACCATGTATATTCTCAGAAAAAATTAACGTCAGTGGAAATATTCACGTGTACTTGTTAAGGAAGAATGACAGCTCAACAGAAACAATTACACTAAGACTAGTTAGCAACCCAGCATTTTTTTTAACTAAAAGAGAGATTTTAGATTGTGTTATGCAGATGTGGATGTCAGAATCCATAAGAAAAACATATAACTATGTATGTAAAATTGTGTGTGTATATACACATACACATACAAACATAAATAAATTTATTTGCACAGCCTTTCCAAAGAAAGAATTGAGAAAAATTGGAGTTAAATTGCTCTCAGGACTTTCTGTTCATTTTTATAACTTTCCTCAATTTCCAAAACCTGCAACAGACAAGCAAAAACTAAATAAAAACCCACTAAAAACGAACATATATCCCTCAGGGTGGCATTCAACATTGTCTTGTCATCTCTATTTCTGCTTTCCAACAACGGGTACCATTAGTTACCTATGTTGATATGCTGCTCTCCCTTACTTGCTAAATTTCAACATAAAATAAAAATCTCCTTAATTTGGGTGAGATTGATTAGAACATATTATAAGAAATTTTATTGATATATAGTTTGTCTCCAAAGTCATGTATGAAATGCATAAATCATTATTTATGTTATTTATGCCAACAAATATATTATTATCAAGATAGGGTAATGAGCTATGTTACTAAGGATATACTTCTTAGTAAGATACTTCTCTTTAGGAAGTAATACATCTCTTTAGGAAGGTGCCAAAGAACAAAAATGCAGTCAGGATATAAAGGGTCAAAATTGCAGAGAGCTATAGCAACAAAAAAGTGAATTAGTGATTGCTTAGGGTTGGGGGCTAGGGGATTAAGGGACAATGCCTAAAGGGTGTAGGGTTTCTTTCTGGGATAATGAAATGTTTTAAAATTGATTGTGGTAATGAGTGCACAACTCTGTTAATATACTAAAAGCTGTTAAAAAAATAAAAGATCCCAGAGAAAAAGAGAATTACTTTGACACTGTCATTACATTCACTCCTGTTTTTTCCCCAAGGCTGACTCTTGTGTGTGAACAATATGCCCAAACAAAGCAGTAGCCAAGTAAATATTGGCGGAGTCTCTCAGGAACATGGTCTCATAGGAGTCCCAAATTGAAGTTCCAGGCCTACTAGCCAACAGGACTGATTTTGCAGAAAAGGGGACCATAGAAAAGTGAGACATACATTCTGTGTGCAAATTATTCTTTAAGCATTTGCTAACTCTAAAGCTAAACAATATTCTAAAAGGGGTAATAAAAACATAAAGCTATTGAAAAGAGCTTACAAACTTACCAGATAGCCTGGCTGGTGTGGCTAAGTGGTTGAGTATTGAACCATGCACCAAGAGGGCACTGGTTTGATTCCCAGTCAGGGCACTTGCCCAGGTTGCAGGCTCTATCCCCATAGGGGCCGTGCAGGAGGCAGCCAATTGATGCTTCTATTTTTCTCCCCCTATCCCTTACTCTCACTCTAAAAAATCAATTAAAAAACTTTAAAAAAAAACCTTAGCAGATCATTTAGCAAGCTCATAGTTTGGGGAAGGCAAGTTCCTGTGAAGGTGGAGCATTTCAATTAAGATGTCAGACATGTTATCCTCAAAAATAAGGGTAACCAGAACTGTGGATCAGTTAGAATAGGCCTTACCTGTGATGCAGGGACTGATGAGTAAAATGAGGAAGGAATGCAGCTTCTGGGATACTGGTCATGTTCTATATCTTAATATATGTGGTGGTTACAGATGTGCATTCACTTTGCAAACATTCATGGAATGATTATAGTTAAGATTTGTATACTTCACTGTATGCTACACTTTATTAAAAATAAAATACCAAAAAATGGTCTTATTAATATTAGATTGTTGAAACTCCTAATAAGCTACAAACTTGTGTGTATAACAGGAATGGTGGTAGAGAGTAGCGCAAGGGTGAAGGTAGTAGTGGAACAACAGGACAATGACAATAACAAAAAATAATAATAAATAAGCACTAGCCACTGGCATAACAGATGGGAGAGAAAGAGAGAGAAACTAAATAGACATTCCAATCTTTTGAAGGAGATGCTATAATTATTGTGGTTCATATAGAAGGAAAGAGCTCAGTGGGGCTTAGTTACTTGCCTAAAATTACAGATATTTATATAATAGAAATGGGGCTGGAACCTAGGTAAGATTAGTAACCCCATACTTTTTAATTGCATAAAAAAAAACCTTAGATTAAAAATCATCTCAGAGGATGGGGTAGAAAATAGTAAAGGCGGTCAAAAATATGGTGGACAGAGGACAATTTGACTTTGGGTGGTGGGCACACAATGCAATATACAGATCATGTAGCATAGAAATGTACGCTGAAGCCTAGATGATCTATTAATGAATGTCACCCCAATAAATTTAATTTAAAAAATAAAAAAAATCTCATTTTGAAAGGAAGGTCATCTCATGCTAAAGGACAGATTTTCAGAGTTTTGTTTGCTTTAATAATAATAATAATAGTAATAATAATAATATAACTTCACCTGCATAGATAAACCAACAGAGGAAAATATTTAGAGGCCATAATATTGGCTAGTTACTAAAGAGCGAATGTTCCTGATGATCCTGATTGTTTTACACCGATAGCTTTTGCCTTGGACATTACTATTCTACTTACTCCATGATAGTTATGTGTCAGAATTCCCAATGTCAGTGAGGCCTTTGCAACTTAAAAAAAAATTGAAAAATAATAGGCAATGTCTACCAAAGGTAGTAACAGTATTGGGATACTGTTTTCTATGTCCCCACATTTCCCCAACCTGCGCTGCACTTTGTTTGCAGATCATTCCATTTTATTCTTAAAAGGTTTGGAACTGCTAGACTTGGAGCCAAAAGACCCTTCATTATTTTATTATGGCATTTTATAAATAAAAATGTTTGCTTAAGGTAGATGTGTATTAGGTTATCATATTTACATATCAGATTAATCCTTTTTGGTTGTGAAAGGAGAGACTCTGTGATCCCTAAATCAACAAAATGTGCTCCTGATTGAATTGATCTCAGGCACTGATATTTCTCACATTCCCCCTGAGGCTTTTATAGGATGTATTTCACTTCAGGTCAGACCTTCTGCTATGGCTTTGCTGACTTGTTCCCTACCTTAATTTGATGGGCGAAGGCTTTTTATGTGGCTCATGCAAACACATAATTTGGTAAGGAGTATAGTGGGGGGAAAAGCTTGCAGACACCATAGCCAACAAAGCCAATGGTTATCTCACTCACACACACACACACACACACACACACACACACACACACATTTTATCACTCTAAGGATGTACAGTACTTTTCCATTTCAAAGCAAAACGAAAAATAAACATCCCTCTCAATTCTAGGGTCTTACACAGAGCCTCTGAACAAAAATTCCTCACAAGTGTTCTCCTTAGATATACTGCATTGTGTCCCCCTTGGTGTATTCCAAGTCTCACCCCTTGAATCTACAGTACTTTGTCTTCCTAGCCACCAATCTGGGGTGCCTGTCCTGCTTAGAGCTAGGTTCTTTCACGGTCGGGTTTCTTAACTTCACAACTATTGAAATTTTTAACCAGATGACCATTTGTTGCTGGAGGATGTCTGGTTCATTGTAGGATGCCGAACAGCATCCTTGGCCCTCTGCCCACCATATACCAGTATCACCACTCCCTTCATACGCAGTTTTGGCATCTGAAAATGTTTTCAGACTTTGCCAAAAGTCCCCAGGAGGCAAAATGTTTCCCAGTTGACAACCACTGCCTTACATACAGTATGATAACAAACTATAGCAATATAGAGGAAGATTTCAGCTTTCTTTATATCTAGATGATTTAGGCAATTTTTTTATTTATAAGAAAGGTAGCAACTACAGCACCGTACCCATGCTTTCAGATCTGATCTGATGCCATTGGCTTCACTCTACCTTTCTCTTCTGTTGGAGGTCAGCTCGCAATAATTTCAGTTTCTTTTGAATTCCAGTCAGAATACCTATTTTCTGCTCCAAAGTGGACAATAACTGGACAATGCAAAAATGAACGTCATAGTTTACCCCGTCGGCTGTCTCCTGGATGCTGTTCCCTGGCCACTGGCTGGGTTCCTTCCGTGAAGTCATGGTTTTCTCTGTCAATGGAGTGGATAAAGTTTCCATTTCTCTAGTCTCTTCCTCCTCCTCAGTCTGCATAGGCGGTGGCGTTTTCATAAGTTCCTCCCTCTGAAGGGACATTTCTGGATTTCTGATGTGATTCTCCAACAGCCTTGGCACCTCATGTCCAACCCGAGAGAGACAGCCCTGGGGGGGCCTGAAATCGAGAGTCAATTCTTTCACTCGATTTGCGTATCTTAAAGTGTTGAGGGTATTTTCGCAGGAGGACATCCCTGGAGAGATGGTAGCGATCATGCACGTGGAGGAGTTCTGCCCGATAAAGGAGTCCCGCAGCACCTGGGTGAGTTTGCTGGCTCGGAATGGGGTGTGAGACTTGTTCTGCCCCAAAGCCCGGATGCACTCCTTGAGCGCCAGGAGACTCTTGTTAATGTCCGCCCCTTCCAGCTGCCTCTTCCTGTTGGCCTTGGCAGTATCGGCTCCCCTTTCGTTCCCAGCCAAGTCGACGAGAGAAAACTTGCCGTGCAGGGCCCCTCGGGACTTGAGGATGATCTGGAGCACGGCGTGGCTCCTGGAAGAGTGGGCATTGACGGACGTCTGCCCAGATGTCCGGCAGCTGTTGCCTCGCTCCACCAGGTTCAGCAGGTCCTCCACACAACACACCTCCCGCTCCTGCAGCCCGACCACGTGGACTTGCTGACCGCCATCCTCCAGGACCTGCAGCTGCTTCTTGCAGTTGAGCAGATCGAACACCTTGCCCCCGTAAATCTCAAAGAACGTGCCGTAGACTTTGAGGCCCAGCTTCTCGTAGGCGGGGGTGTTGAGCAGGAAGAAGACATCCTGCGCCGCCAGGGCGTAGATGCCCTTGGAACAGCTCTGGGCCTTTCCCAGGAAGGCCCCGCCCATGGTGTACGTTTTCCCGCTGCCCGTCTGCCCGTAGGCAAAGCAGGTGGCCATGCCCTGGCGGAAGACCGACTCCACCAGCGGCTGGGCCGTGAACTTGTACACCTGCTCGTTGGAGGCCGTGTCGTCGAAGGCGTGGTCGAAGCAGAAGGTCTGGTTCTCCAGGTAGCGCGTGAGGTCCACCTTCTGCTTGGACTCGTGCACCAGGACCACGTGGTCCGAGGGGATGGTGATGATGTCCAGGTCCTTCATGGCGGCCTCGTGCTGGTTGAGGGGCCGCTTCCGCACGCAGA
>NW_005871477.1:81676-176718 GCF_000147115.1 Myotis lucifugus
TGGGCTCGGATCGCCACCTGCAGCTGGCGGCGCGTCTCCCGCTGCTTTTGCAGGCTTCTCAATGCTCCGCAGGCAGGGGGACTTTTTCCACTTCACCAGGCAAGGGCTGCCGGGGACGGTCACAGACAGGCTGTCCCCGGAGGGGGTCTCGTTTTTCGGGGGGATCCTGGCGATCCACCGCGTGGACACACGTTGGTCCCCGATGGCCGAAGAGGGTGCGAGTGACAAGGAGGACAGCGACCTGGACCGCGTGGCCTGCTCCGCCGAGGCCAGCGATGGGTTCAGGAGGAAGATCGTCTCCAGATCGATCTTCTTGCCTTTTTTGACGCCTTCTTCCACCCACTCGACCGTGACCCAAGTGTTTTCTTGTTTGAACTCCGTGACGACAGCGAGGTGGATCCGCCCGTCGCTGCGCTGGATCGCCACGCAGACGCCCACCTGGACGTCCCGGGAGGGGGCCAGCAAGGGTTTCAAGGACGCGAGGCGCCGGGCGGCAGGGAGGCACAACTGGCTGGCCATTGTGAAGGATGGAGGTGTCAGGACTCGCGTCTGGGGGTCCTTGGGGTTGGAGCATCGGGACCGGAGCCCAAGCCAGTCTGAAGTGTCCCCAGCACTGAGCGTGCCTGCGTTTGCACCTGCCTTTATGACCCGCCAGCCAGCACTGGGGCTCCCCCTGGGCCCTCCACGTCACAAAGAAGTGGGGAGAAGGGCCGAGGGCCTCCAGGTGAAAGGTGGATGGAAAAAAAACCCACATCTGTGGTGCTAGGTGCCAGCGCAAAGGCAGCCGGAAGAGAGACATTGTTCTCCGCCACTGGGGGCGCAGGGGTCGGCGTTGGGTACACAGTCCATGGGCCTGTGCGCCTAAGCGTTAGAAACATAGTCTTTCTGAAGTCTTAGCCTGTCCTCTCAAAGCTAAGAGCTTTAGTTGGGATCATCTGAGTGCTCCCTTCAACTTCAGCCCCCCAGCGATCAGAGGGAGCAAGTGAAGTGAAGGTGAAGCTATTGGCGCATCCCAGGCTTCAACTGACTGTCCTGGAGAACTCCCTCAGGCATGCATCTTCCCCCGCACCCCTACCTCCGGACTTGTTTATGGTGGTAGCTTAACGTCCAGTGGGCTTTCTCAGTACACAATCAAAATGAGCTGGACGCAGGGAGTTCTTCTGATAATTGGCGAATACTACGCAACTTCCTTTGGTACATCTGGGTTTTCAAACTCAAGCTATTTATCATATGGGCTCTGACAGCTATAAAGTGAGTCTTGTACTGACAGAAGCCAAACAGGTCTTTGTCGTCGTCTCCTCCTCCCCCTCCCCCTCCTCCTCCTCCTCCTCCTCCAATCTTCACTTGGAGTTCGGTAGCCCTTTCCCAGCCCCTGGAAGTCTTCTGTAAGACTTCTCTCCTCACCAGTGATGACGTTGTTTCCCTGGGCAACCTCATCCTGTCAGGGGCTCAGTCTGTTTCTCACATTGTCTCTGGCGTTATTTTAACAGGTCATTTCTTCTTAATCCCCTGCTTACAAACATGTCAGTAGCTCTCTATCATCCTAATTGATCAGCACAAACTCCACAAGAGACCACATGATGCATCTGGCCTTCTTTCCTATGTTTTCATCCTCCATCTTTATCACCGTCCTTACTCAGTCTACAGTGCAGCCATACTGAAGAGCTTGAGGTTCTTCAAACTCAGCATTTTTCTTTCAAATTTCTAATTTTTAGCCCAGTGCTTCTCAGTATTGGGGTTTATAACATTCACCTACAGGGCTTGTTAAAACACAGATTGCTGGGCCCCACCCCTTCTGGATCCGCTAAGTATGAGGTAGGGTTCGCTTGTAACACCTTCCCAAGTGAAGCTGCTGCTGCTGGCTCTGGGAGCACACGCTGAGAATTCCTGCGCTAGCCCTCTGAGCAGAATAGCCTTTCTTTCCTGCCTCAGTTTCTTGAACTCTTCAATCCCATCTCAAATGGTACTACCTCTGGGAAGTTTCTCTGTTGATAATGATCAGTCAAAATACCCTTAAACTGAGATATCTCTTCCTAAGAAATAGTATCTATTATTAGTTGGGTTTGTTTGGTCAGGGGGACCTATAACCTTCATTTTCAGTAGTGACTATTAAAAAAAAAATCCCATAGGTTAACATGATGATAATCTGTTTGTAGAGAGTCATTGGGCTATATTTACAGTGTTGATAATCTGGAACTTCATTTGCAACAATATCCTTGTTTTTATCTACTGAGACAAATTCAGAATTCAGACACCCTCTACATCAGTGATGGCGAACCTTTTGAGCTCGGCGTGTCAGCATTTTGAAAAACCCTAACTTAACTCTGGTGCTGTGTCACATATAGAAATTTTCTGATATTTGCAGCCATAGTAAAACAAAGATTTATATTTTTAATATTTATTTTATATATTTAAATGCCATTTAACAACGAAAAGTCAACCAAAAAAATGAGTTCGCGTGTCACCTCTGACACGCGTGTCACCTCTGACACGTGTGTCACCTCTGACACGTGTGTCATAGGTTCGCCATCACTTCTCTACATAATGCTCTTACTTTATGGATAAGAAAATACTGTGACTCTTTGGTAATGATGTAAATATATAGTACTTGCTAAGGTGTGAAGTCCTAGGTACAAATGGTGGCATCATTCTTGGCCATGGCCTGGATGGCCATTGTGTAGATGAGGAGTTTCTCTAGATTGGAGACGGACACCATCATAATTTTTTTGACTGAATATAACCAAGCAATAAGAACATACGAAATGCTTACCATATGCTATTTCCTGTGCCAAAGAAATTCTACCCCCAGGAGTTTACCATTTGCACATTTTGCTTTATGTACCTCCTAAGAAACATATGCCTTGACAAACAACTGATATAGTCTCTTTATTTCAAATTCCCTTTTCCAAAGCCGAATAAGTACTGTGTGCAGCCTTATAAGGAAGGGTTGTGTGGGAGAAAGAAGGTAAGCAGAGGAAATGAGCTTAGTAATTTTCATTTATTAAATACAGGTATATTGCCCTGTTGGGGGCCTGTCAGATTTACTTTGCAGGACAGAATGTGATTTCTAGTCTCATTTCAGATACAAACCTCCCAGGAGAAATGCATCAGAGATGCGTCTTTCTCACACCGGTTTAACAGATGTCAGGCAGCTGTTTGGTCTGTTTGATCACCTTGGGGGTCTGTGCTTTTCCATATATGGATGCAGCCTGAGATCGATTTAGTTCTTCAGGGGAGCTTAGTAGATTTCCCCAAATCTCTTTGAAGAAATGGGATTCATCATTTCCAGTTTAAAAGTTATTTTTTAAAGAGTCGAGAAGTACCTTCCTAAGTATATGCCTCTAGAAAACAAAGGGAAGATTAACTTTTAGAATGATAATAGTATTTTATCCTGACAGCTAGCGCGTATCTGTGTCTGTCTTCTGATATTTCACCCTTCCCTCCATGCACCACACTTAAGCAGAGCAGACAAGTCCACCTTTCTCTCGCCCTGGCACTGATTTCATAGGCAAGCATAGTTTCTATGACAACAGCATTAACTCAGAGTCATCTTTCCACAGTTTATTAAATAGCATTGCTTACTTGGGGATATTTATGGTTCCTGTATATCTGTTGATTGTGTGAAAGTTAGTCTGTGAAGTTATGGTAAAATTGACATTGTCAGTGTCTCACTTCAAACCCTTTTATGTTGGGTTATCTTTCAGTTTTCAGCATGCTACCGTGAGAGGCTTGGGTTCTGCTCTAGTGTACATATCAGTGTTATTTGCTTGTAACTACATGAGAATTATAGAAGTCATGTTACTCATGCACATAGTAGGTGCCTTGGGAGTTCAGCTCCAGCCCTTTAACTTGAAAGCCATGGGCTGTATTTCTTACCCTTAGAGTCTTCTTTAGATTATGCAATTCAGGGTATTTAAATTAATTGCTATGGAACAAAAATCAAGAAGGAACACATAATACTTGTGTGAGAAATAATTATAGGAATTTGGGTATTTTTCTAGAGAAGTTTTGAGAGACAGACCCTATAAAAGGCTACCCTATTGAGGAGTAACATAATTTGTTCTGTATGATTTAAGGTCTGTGAGCATTCAGTAAGTCAAGTGCTAAGCCATCAAGACTCAACTCAGCATCACTTCTCTTGAAAAGCATTCCTTGATATCCACAGCTTCCCTTCCTCTACCTAAGTCACACCTCAATGAGTCGCCTTCCTCTCAGTTCCCACCTTTGTTCCATATCAATTGACATTGCACTTAGCATTTAAAAAAATTAAAAGCATCTGCCTCTTTCTCTCTAGGCATGTAGAGCCTTGAGAGAAGTGAAGAGAATGCTTTACTTATGTTTGTATACCCAGCATCTGAAATATGGACTAAATTCCCTAGAACTATCAAAACCAGCACAATAGATGGATATTTCAGAGAGAGAGAGAGAGAGAGAGAGAGAGAGAGAGAGAGAGAGAGAGAGACTGACTTTAGGCCAAACTAATGAAGGACCTCATTGAATTAGGTATATACTAGTATTCAACAAACCTTAATGACTGTCTGCTATGGTCTGAGCTAAAAGCCAGATATGAAATAGTGAAGAAAACAGCCCTAGACTCTGCCCTCAGGGAGCTTACTGCATCATTTTTGGAGACATGTATTAGCAAATAAAAACATACACATATATTGATATGAAAAATAATACAATAATTAATAAATAATAGTACATATAACTAATAGTATATCATTATATATTATATAACATATAATATATAATTGTTTCACACACTCACAACTATAAACCTACTTTTTCCCACCCTGTATATGTTACAGCTGTATGGATAATATTTTAATAACTATCGCTATCTGAGAGTAAGAGCCCTAATCCGGTATATATTAGAGCAGAGAGTAAATGACAGCTTGTCAGAAAATATAGCACTAACCATATTGAAATGATAGATCCAGGATTGGGCAAGATTTGTGTCCTCAAACCTGGCTATATATGAATCCTCTGGGAAACTTTCACCAAGAACAGATGGCCTGTCTCCACCAAGACCTGTTGAGTCAGTCTCTAGTGGCCCAAACCTGGAAATCGGTTACTAAAAAGCACCCCAGGTGTTTCTTGTTTCTGTGAAGCCAGGAAAGCCTTGGACCAGATGCCCTCTAGGTATCTTTCTATTCAGAGATTTTATGATCCTGTGGTTCTGCGAATAAAAAGATGACTGATCCTTTGATACTCTTGTGGCTATTGAAATGTCTTGTTTTAGAATCTTGAATGTTTGAAGGTACTCCTGTTTCAATAAATGGGACACAATGCAGTTTTACTAGGAAAACTACTTTGAAGTTTCTGCAAAAGGTTTGCTTCAAAATCTCATAATATAAAATAACAACATGAAGTAAAATGGTTTGAAAGCAAGACCTATGTCATTAAAGGATATTTATAGGCATGAAGACATACCATTTATTTTTGTATCGCTCACAGTGCTTTAGGATAGCACCTAGTACATAGTCCAAGTTGCTTATTATTAACATACTAGAGGCCTGGTGCACGGATTCGTGCACTAGAGGCCTGGCCTGCGGGGATCGAGCCTAAACAGGCTCTCTGACATCCCCCGAGGGGTCCCAGATTGTGAGAGGGCACAGGCCAGGCCAAGGGCCCCCACCAGCGCATGATTGGGGCTGGGGAGGGACCTTGGGAAGGCTCCAGGGTATGTCTGGCCCCGTCTTGCCCAGTCCCGATTGGCTGGACCCCAGCAGCAAGCTAACCTATCGGTTGGAGAATCTGCACCCTGGTGGTCAGTGCGTGTCATAGTGACTGATCAAACAGCCAACACTTAGCATATTAGGCTTTTATTATATAGGATTTTGCATTTACTGCATTTGTTTGTTTATCTTATTGTTTAGTCTCTGTTGCTCCTATTAGAATATCACTGCATGAGGAAAGAGGACCAACAAGCCATGTAGCTTTAATATAAAGAACATTAGACCTAGAATAAGAGACCTAGGTTTATTAGTTCAGGCATTGACTGTTATTTGATCTCGAGCAAGAAACATCACTTTTCTGAAATTTCCTTTTCTCAGATATAAGAAAACAAAAAAAGTTGGACCAAATCTCTCAATTATTCTCTGGCCCTTAAGTAAAAATGTTTCTAACTTGCAAACAGTTAAGCCTCATTCCAAAGATGATATAATTATTTTCAATTTGTAAGAGATTCTTGAAAATAAATTTTTTAAATCTATGAATTATTTGTGAAATAATGCTAGAGTAACATTGACAAAGGTTGTTCAAGAAATGCATACATTTAATGGATACCTGCAGGTGCCTACATATACTCACAAGTTTAAAGGATTCTGGAGGGTGAATTTGTGGTAGTAATCTGAACCTCTGCAAGAAACAGCTAGAGTTTGGTCCTTACTCTGCATTTAAACCCTTTCATCCATTTTTATTTTCCCAAGGTGAGTGATTTATCTGTAAGATATTATGTTTTGAATTTGAATAAAACACTGTGTACAAAATTCAGTTTTCATCCAAATTTGGTTGAGTATGGGTGGATATGGCTGTAATCAATGTATTCTCATAACCTTCTTTTATTTACTTGTAAATAGCAAACTAGATGGTCAAAACTGTTAGAAAAACATAATAGCTGCCCTGACTGGTTTGGCTCAGTGGATAGAGCTTCAGCCTGTGGACTGAAGGGTCCCAGGTTTGATTCTGGTCAAGTTTTTAAAAAAAGAAAAAAAAAAGAAAGAAAACGTAATAGCTGATTCATTGAGTATTTCCAGCAAATTCTTCTTTCATTGCATTGAAAATCTACATTCTGGAAAAGAGAATATTTACACAGAATGGCAGAAATTGTCCTGAAATATTTCGATGTTGTTTCCTAATCTATTAGAACATAGTATTATATAAAAGAGCCATCTCAAATAGAAAGGGAGAAAGCATGCTCAACTTCACCAGGTTTTATTTTGAGTTATAATTACTAGACTCATCAATTAAGTAGATAAATTTTATCAGATCAATAAAAATTAGACATTATAATGATTTACCCCAAACTGCAAGTACTATATTATATACTTAATGAGGAACGGTCCATTTTTATTAATTTTACTGGAAGAAGAGTGTTAAAATATTACTAGGAGAAAATTGGCATTTAACATTATTGTTCCTAATTCTTAATCATGTAGAGATTCTTTTCATTCAGATTACAGTTTAGTGTTCACTGCAATATGTGAGCTAATAACACTATCAGGATTCATCCATGTGTATTTCTTTACTATTGACAAAGTACTTATACATACCAATACCATATTTGATCCACTAGCAAACTTTTGAAGTACACAGCATGGATATTATTTGTCACATCTGACTAATGAGAAAGCTGGAACATAGAGAAACACCTTTACAAATTGACATTATAAAAAGAGATTTGAATTAGAACAATGGCAAAGTAATTGTAGGGTTCTTTGCAATATATAGCAGAGCATATTAAAAAACACACACACAAAAACAAACAAACAAACAAACAACCAACAAACACCTACAAGAATCAGAGTTCTCCAGTATGAACTCGGGGAAAGTTATTACCTAACTCAATTTTTATTTTGTATTGCAACGTAAAGGAGGTAACTGCGGTCAGTAGTGTGTGGAAAGGATGATATATGATAATGTATGTTACATTCTTAGTGAAGATACTGTCTCCTAGTAAGAATTCAACAAGCCATATCTTTAAGAAAAAATAATAATGGAAGCTGTTCAGGACTGATAAACGGTGAACTTGTTAAGTGAGATCTTGAATCTTTCTGCTTTACGACCCAGGACTTGTGATTTATCTGTAAGACATCTATAGGCTTTAGTGTCTTTATAGCTTCTTCTCCCAGGTTCACTTGTGAAAAAATGATTTTTATCATGTGCCGACCTTGGACCAAGTTCTCAAGTATCTTTCTCACTTTCTCTGTCTCACTAAGCAAATATGTATCTCTCTGTCTCTTTCCCTCTTTCTCTGTCATATATATATATATATATATATATATATATATATATATATATATATATACACATACACACACACACACACACACACACACACACATACACACTGTATATGTGTATGGAATATATACACATTTATATAAAATTTTGTATGTGCAGCATATTATGTATACATATATATAGTTAATTCTATTTAATCCTTAAAGCAGTTTTCTAATTCTCTGAGGCATTACTATCTTGGTTTAACTGATGAGAAATTTGAGGCTCAAAGATAGTAATTCTTCCCTCCTGAATAGTGCCTGGGATTCGAGCTGGCCTACAACTCGAAAATCCATGTAATTCTGCTGTCGTCCAAGTGTTATAGTCAAAGAAATTTCTGTGATGCAGAGGAATGGGAGAAAATGGAAGTCAGCATGTATACACCCTTTCAAGTTGAGAAGATTGCAGCAGCATGATAATTATGGGGGGGGTCTCATAATTGTTCCAACCTGTCAGTCACTGGTACTTTTCATCCATAGAAATGAAAGATAAAACATCGCTAGGTCCTGTGAGTTTTACTTTAGATTCTGTAGTTCTGCGATGGGGTCTGACATGCAGCCTTTTCGGTTCCACTTTGTCTTCCAAACCCTGGATGGGCCCCCCGTGATTTTCAGCCTGTCTTGGCTTGCAGCTGATATGTGTGTATTATATTCTCACACGGAGCGCACTGGGGTCTCTGAGCCGACCGCTGCTAAGAACACACACGTGGGCCCCGGGAGGGGGTTCTCTAACGGAAAGATAATTAACCTTTCGGCCCAGTGCCGCCAGCTCTCATGGTGAAGCCCCGAAGTGTACCTCCCCGTGGAGCTGAGGTTGCAGGACCTCCTCTGTTCTCGCCTAGATTTTTAATCTTTCTCCCTTATGAATTTGTAAACAAAACCTTATCTCGAGGCCAGACCGTTCTTATAGCGAGTCCTTGGCCAAAAGCAAATGATTCTTCCAACCTGCGGAGGAAAACTGGCCCGATTTCAGAGTGTTTTGGATTAAAAGTGGCAGGCGTGTGCCAACACCGTCAGGAGCATACCTATTCCCTCTGCATACCTTCCTGGGTATATACATTTGGATTGTGTGGCTGTGGATCGGTTGTGCAGAAAGACAGCAAGGCGCAGCTTCTCGGACACTTCCTGGAAGAGACCAGTTGCTCAATTCATGGTGGCTCGATTTTACACGTGAGAATTTCCCTTCACGATTTGCAATGTAGCTACAGCATTTTACACATCAAAATGCATTGCCATGTGGAAGCCATTCCAAATTGCCACTAATAATAGTTGTTTTTCTTATACAAGAAGTTCAAACTCCTGTTAAGATTTTCCAGAAGCTGATTGATCCCATATCAAGGTAAAAAGACAAAATGGTTTCAGTTGTAACACACAGTCTTTTCACTAATAAGAAAAAAAAAAAAGCTCAATAAGTCTTTGGCAAACCACTATCAGGATGCCTGAGAACAAATTTTACAAAACAACAAAGTAATTCTGTTGTTCTTTTGTTTTATATTTGCATAGCACTTTTCAATTTACAAAATTCATTTAAATGTCTTGTTCCCGTTTAAGAGTTTGACAATTTGAATTAGGCCACAATTTTTAAGTGTCTACTTTTTAGTAATCATTAAACTAGGCTCATGTAATCTTCACTGCCATCATGTGAGGCAGGCTGTAATCTTTATATTATTTCTTTTCCTTTTTTATTGAATATATTGGGCATACTTGCAATGAGTGGGCTGTATTATTTCTTGCCCTGAGAAGAGAAAACTGAGGCTCAGAAAATTATATGAAATGGGGCTTGAAGAAAATTTTAAAAAATATAAGGAAGAGAGATCAATCAAAGGACTTGTTTGCATGCATATAAGCCTAACCAATAGACACAGACACCAGGGGGGTGAGAGCATGAGTGGGGGTTGGGGGGATAAGGACACGTATGTAATAACTTAATAAAGAAAAAAAATTAAAAAATGCATGTTTTTATCTTTTACAGAGAGGAGGGGAGAGGGAGAGAGAAAGAGAGAGAAAAACATCAATATGAGAAAGAAACATCGATTGGCTGCCTCTTCTATGTCCCTTACCAGGAATTGAGTCCAAAACCTGGGCATGTGCCCTGAATGGGAATTGAACCCGTGTCCTTTGATGCATGAGATGATGCTCAGTCAATTGAGCCACATAGGCCAGGGCTTCAAGAGATTTTTATTCAGAACCTTATACCTGTTTTGTGACATGCTGTCTCTATTCTGCAACTAGACATAACTCCCTGAGGAATTAATGCCAATCTCAGCCACAGGAAAATTGCTTAGTTACACTGCAGAAAACAACCGCTCCTGAGTAGATCTAAGAATTTCCCAAAAGGAGCTATTTGAAAAATTTCCAAAGTATTCCGAACTGCTGTATATTGAGCAATAAAAGAAATTGCTTTCTTGCATTTTCCCCTTAGTGTTTGTACTTGCTCACCAAAATCATCTCATACACAATGCACGGTAATAAACTATAGCATGCAGTGGCTACAAAGCCTCATGCACGTGGAAACAGAACCGGAAGTCCATTGTTAGCCATGTACCCTTCCAGTGCAGTCAAGTTTGACAAACTTTAAATAACGTGGGCAGGTGCCTGCAACCAGTGTTTCCTCTGAGTGCTTTTTAGGTGTCTCATCAATGAGCTATAATTCTAACATGCTGAGAACAGTAAATGATCTAAATCCCAGGGGATTGAAAGGTCACACAGGAGTTCTCATTGCCCATTTTCTTGGGAGGAAGATAAGGTGAGCCCCCTGTTTACAAGCTGTTCTTTTTGGAAATGTTGGTTCTCTTGAAATTCCATTTTCTTTGTGGCTCCTAAAACTATGTTGCTAGTTGGTTATCATTTCAAATAAAATAGGTATTTTCACTACAAAATAAGCACATTCGCATTCACTTATGAAAACATGAATATAACTGAGCAGTGGCTCTGTTTCCTTGGATGTGAAGCAAAATTGTTTGTGGCTACCAAGGGCTAGCTCACCTAGCTAAATACAGAAACCTGCTCACACAAGACGAAGTTTAAGCTCCCGAAGAGGTGTTCTTTGGGATAATCTAAATACATCTGTTTTTAAAGTTTTCTCTTGCTCAAAGAGAGGAAGGGGCCTTTGAATCTATTGTTTATTTTTTAGGAAAAAAATAGCTTTATAATTCATACATTTTTATCTTTGAAATGCACACCAACAGTTCTTAGTTTTTGCCACTATGAGATAAGAAAATGTTGACTTGTATACAGGGCATAAGTAGGGAGATTCAAGCAAAAAACTATAATAGAATACCATCTCCTAAAGTTATCTACTTCTTAACCAGCTATTCTTCTGTTTGGCGAGAATAAATTCCCCTTCCTTTCTTTCTCTTTATTTCTGTAGTGTCTCTCTGTTTCTTTGTATTTTTCTGTTATGGAAAAAAAATTGAAACAAAGAATAGAAAGAATAGGATAATGTACTCATCACCCACAAATATTTTTAGTCTATATTCCTTCCTACTCTGCTTGATCATCCTTTGATTATTTTGAAACATAGCACATTTTATTCTTAAATACTTCAGTGTATATTTATATAATATAATCATGTTATTTCAAAGACCATAACCATTATACCATTATTACACCTATAAAAGTCAATATCCCTTGATATCACCAGGTAGGTAATTATTGTTCAAATAGCCCCAATTGTTTCTTTTCATTTGATTTGCCCAAATGTGTTTTTCTGAGAGTCCTGTTAATGTCTTTTAATTGCATGTTGCTTCTCCAATCTTATATTTTAAAAATTTATTTGTAGACCAAAAGAATTCATTGCTCTGTAGTGCTTTTCACATTCTAGATTTGTCAATGGCTTCTTTGTGATACGGCTTAAAAACCTTCCTCTGACCTTTTATTTCCTTGTAGGTTCACAGTTTGATATAGAGACTTGCTTAGAATATTGCAGAGGTAGGGTTGCATAGTTCTTAACTGATCTCATTGAAAGGCACATAATGTGTGGTTGTCTCTCTCATTTTGTGTTGTTGTAATAGATCCTAGTGAACAAATTCTCTCTCTCTTTCCCAAGTCTATTAAGAGAAAGTACATCTCTCCAGTCCATTGGTGTTGAGCTTAGCCATTTGACTTGCTTTATCTTATGGAAGGCGAATGGATATGATGTACACCATATAGATGCCGTGGCTTCAAATGCATTTGTTCAGTCTGGCTTACCCTTCTAAAACTCTGCCTTCTGCTGTGGACATTATGTTTCAAATAGCGCCTACTTCTTTCATCTTGGGTTTCAAATTGTGAAGACAGAGACGTAGGCCTAAAACCAACTCACAGCATAGACCCAATTGTTTCATAACCAAGAAATCAATGTTTGTTGCTGTATGCTACTGAGTTTTGTGATTATTTTCAAATAACATTATTGCAGCAAAAGCATAATGATATACACATAATATTGATCAGTGGATTGAGGTGTTATCAGATTGCTCCATACTCTCTTAATGGTTTTGGCAACAATGGGTAATAATTGCTTGCAGCGTTTCTCAACCTATGGGTCGTGACCCCTTTGGCGGTTGAATGACTCTTTCACAGGGGTCGCCTAAGACCATCCTGCATATCAGATATTTAGATTACGATTCATAACAGTAGCAACATTACAGTTATGAAGTAGCAACGAAAATAATTTTATGGTTGGGTCACAACATGAGGAACTGTATTTAAAGGGCCAGAAGGTTGAGAACCACTGGCTTAGAGGCTGTATTTTATATGGCTTGCAAAGTGGTGACATTCTAAGTCTACTATTCCTTATTCATGTATTCCTCCCAGAAGGAGGTTCTCTGAGCTGGTTTATAAAGGAACGTCAGGGTAATTTTTTTTTAAATTCTTATACTTTATTTGAGAGTTTTAAGAATAATGAACTGGTTCCCTAACATCCTCCAAAGGTGACTGGTGAGATGCTGTTTTGTTTTATTTTTGTCTTAAGTATTATATACTCATAAATTTCATCACTATAAAAACAGACATCAAATGGTATTTGATGTATTTCCACCAATTATTGAATTAATCTCTTTGATGCTCACATTGTCTATTCTTAAAATGTTATTAGTGTTTAAACCCAATGTTGATAGATTTCTTAAAACACAGAGATGTAGCCCTTCCCTTTGATTTTTTTAGTGGAGCTCCTTTTCATTTCACTAAAACATAGACATCACTACTAAGGTTTAGGGAGTCAGAGAAATTGCTGACGGTAAAATTCCTTAATGGACTGAGTCAAAGGCAGTGGTTGCTGGTTGTTAGAAAATCCTCAGGCTGGTGTGCAGTGTATTGGCAAATGGTTCAGAGATATACTAAGATTTAGGGACCTTACAACGCATGACGTTCCATTGGTTGGAGATCCCGGACATGAAGATGGAGTCCCAGCTAAGTGATCTTCAGTAAATGACAAATAGAGGATTAACTGCCTGGAGCGTTAGTCCCACTAATTCAGTATTTATAGCCATTCAAGTAATTAGCTTTTTAATTAACACTGAAAGATCTGAAAGTACCTAATTGCATTCCATTCTAATTATATTAACAAATTATGCACATAAAAATTAAAATTCTGTTTTTTTTAATATTCTCTTTCAGAATGTGCAAATAGAGTCGATGCTTTCTTAATAAATGTCTCTCAACTGTTATTATGTTTCTAAACAGAATAGAAAAAAATACAAGTTAATGCTGCTCATTTAAGTATGGTGCATCCAGTTGGGATTATAGAATTAAAACCAACAGGCTTTACACGAGGGTATTAGAGATATACTACATCCATTTATTTAATTTATTTGAATAATAATCTGCTCATTGAATTATTTAACACATTTTTTATAAAGGGCTTTATTTGTGCATTCGGGTTTGAATGTGAGCAGATAGAATAGATTATTACATTTATTTCTTTTAAGACAAAATCAACTAAAAGAGCTATCTCAGAACCTATAGAATAGGAAAGGAAAAAAAAGACGACAAAGAAAAATTTGAGAAGAAGAGTAAGAACTCTACTTTTGACTCCCTGACTGCAAACTTGGGCCCAACTTCAATGATGTTGGTTTAGGAATATTACTAAGGAAAATCTCTAATCCTGAAATCTCTTAGTTCTTTTACTGAAACATGAAGAGAAATTTTTGTTTTAAGGCTGTTTTTTATATCTTATTTTATACCTTAAGTCTACACTGTCTGTGATGCTCATGTAATCTAATGGGTATTTGGTATAATGATCCTAATATCGGGCCATCTTCAGTTGTGTTAGAACTGGGGGCAGATTTCTGTGTCACGCCAGTTTGTCAGACCAAGAAGATTTGGTTTGACAGGTGTCTTGTCTAAAGAGATGTAACAGGATGATATAAAGTGTGAATGATGTTTCCTTGCCACACCGAGACTTAAAAACTTTTACTACCATCCCCGCCTGAGGAAGTGCTCTATGGTCAGGGAAAGTAGCAGTCACATAATTAGTGGTGAAATAATTCAGGTTGTAAAGTTCAGAACCTTCATTCTGCTGAAAGACAGAATGACTTGGGAAGTATCATTGTTGAAGTAGCTACCCTGATTCTCTCTTCAGTTACCTCCACCTCTTCTAAGTTTAGAAGCAGGAAATTAGATAGAAACTGAGGGAGGTCTTACAATCCTATATGTCTTTTAAAGAGGGGCCTATACCTTACCTTTCTCACCCAGTCAAGTATGGGAGATATTAGTAGTTGCAATTGTTTTAATTTTCTATTGCTGCATAAGAAACCAACCCTAACGTATGGCCTAACACAACATCTCATCAAACATAATTTGTCATGGTTCTATATGTTGACTAGGTTCAACTGGATAGTCTTTATATTCCATGTGATGATGACTGGGGCTGAAATTTTCCAGATGGTTAACTGGGCTGAAATATTCAAGGTGTATTAATCACATGTTTAAAAACAAGCTGATCCAACAACAAGGTGCACTGAAGACAGTCAGAAGACTGGGTGGAGCTAGGCTAGCGCACAGGTATAGCTGGATCTCTCTCTCTCTCTCTCTCTCTCTCTCTCTCTCTCTCTCTCTCTCTCTCTCTCTCTCTTTCTCTCTCTCCCTCCCTCCCTCCCTCCCTCCCTCCCTCCCTCCAGGTAGTCTGAGGGCCTCTTCCTCTTCTTGCTCTCTCAATAGGTTTTTGACAGTAGTTTACCTGGGCTGCTCACATAGCCACTCAAGGCCTCTAAGAGGACAAAGGTAGAAGCTTCTTCTAGTCCTCCCTAAGGCTAAGGCCCAGAACTTTCACAATGACACTGTAGTTACATCCCATGCACAAATTGCACACTGAAGGAGATTTCCACTCAGGCATGGATGTGATGCCCTGGGAGTCAACGTTGAGAGTAGCTATCAGGAGAGAATATACCCCTGCTAAGTTTATGGATCTGAGAATAGAAAGAATATTGCATGCTTTTGCCTGGTTGCCTTTGGGAATGGAAGTCCCCACACGTTTTCCAACAAGCTCACAGCCTGGAATGTACAACCTAGCATCAGGGGTTTACTGGGCAGATGGACCTGGGAGGGCAGCCCGAGTTTGGTCTCAAAGGGAGTCAGTGAACCAGGAGATGCTTTCAGTATTGGGGAAGGGATGTTGGATGCTGTGTCTGACAAATAGAGGTTTATACAGAGAAGTTCCTGATGCCTTTGTAGAAAACTCATAGCTCGTGGATTATAAATGCCCCTGAAAAGCCATGTGTTTTATTTTGCTCTAGAATCAGACCCATGGCAGTCATTTGAGATCACCTGATGTTTTATAACCTGATCTATAAGGTTACTTATAATTTCTAGATAACATAAGCTTTTTTTAAAATTTCAGCATGGGGAAAGTGTAACTATTATGACTGCATTCTATCAGAATTCATTCATTCATTTAATGGGGAGGGAGGGCAGAAGAAGACTTGGTTCCAGTTTTAACTAATGTCAATCTCTTAGGTATGCCCACATACTTTAAATACATTTCCAGTTTTGCTTAAGCTAGTTTATTGTGGCTTATTTTTCCTATCAAAGAAGCATCTTAATGAAAACAATGCTTAGCTACAACTTTCATTCTTGCAAAGTCACGATGTTCCATGGCTTCTACTCGCCATGTTAAACAGATAGAAAGGAGGTAACTGAGTGTGTTATTATCATCAATCCATTCATTTTGAAAAC
The DNA here is from genome assembly GCF_000147115.1 of Myotis lucifugus. Classification (NCBI taxonomy): domain Eukaryota; kingdom Metazoa; phylum Chordata; class Mammalia; order Chiroptera; family Vespertilionidae; genus Myotis; species Myotis lucifugus. The sequence continues at coordinate 97,834 of NW_005871477.1, forward strand.
AAGCTGATCCAATAACAAGCTAATTGATTTTGTCATGTCCTAATTGCCATCATTTGCCCTCTTTGCTTTTCTGCTCTTCAGAGATGGATTTCAAATGGTGTTTTTTCTTTTTTTCTTTTTCTCCATCTTAAGTGCCTTCTACATATTTCAGTGGTGATCACTTGTGAGGTCATGATAATTTGTTGTTATGAAGGAGGAGAAAATATTTTTGTAGAAAGTATATTTTAATGATAGTGTAGTGCACAAATGCTTGCCTGTTGTTCATTGTTTATATGATTATTGTCTGGCTTATGATAAGCAGCAGGAATATTCTATTTCTGAGTTTCTTAAAATGCCCCTGTATTCTTAAATTTTGGAGTTGCTTTATTTTCCTAAAGGCTGTGTTATCAGGTGCACATGTTTTGTTATATTAATAAACTTTTATTGGAATGTAATCTACCTACTGACAAACTGTGTTCACTTCGTGAATATTCATCAGACTACACAAATCATAAGTAGAGTCTGATGAATATTCACGAAGTGAACACACTTGTGTAGGCAGCACACAGATAAAGAAATAGAACATTGCCAGCACCATGAACTCCTCATGCTCGCTCCTAATGATGACTTCCCCCTCCCAGGGTAGTCACTATCCTGTGTTCTGATATCTAAACTAGTTTGTCCTGTTTTTACACTTTATAGGAACATGCAGTGTTTACTTTGCATTATATGCTCTTTTTGTGTCTGGGTTCTGTCTCTCAGTAGTTTCATGGGGGTCATACGAAATGTTGTATGTAGCTATTGTTTGTTTGTTCTGCTTGCTGTACAGCTTTCCATGTATGCATAAACTACCATGTGCCCTTGCCAGTGTGGTTCACTTGCTTGGGCCTTGTCCTGAGTACCAAAAGGCTGCAGGTTTGATTCCCAGTCAGGACACTTGTCCATGCTTTGGTCTAGATCCTTGGTAGGTGGCGTGCAGGAGGCAGCTGATCCATGTTTTGCCATCACATGGATGTTTCTCCCTTTCTCTTTCTCTAAAAAAAGAACAAAACGCCGAAACCGGTTTGGCTCAGTGGATAGAGCGTCGGCCTGTGGACTGAAAGGTCCCGGGTTCGATTCCGGTCAAGGGCATGTACCTGGGTTGCGGGCACGTCCCCAGTAGGAGATGTGCAGGAGGCAGCTGATTGATGTTTCTCTCTCATCGATGTTTCTAACTCTATCTCTCTCCCTTTCTCTCTGTAAAAAAATCAATAAAATATATTTAAAAAAAAGAACAAAACAAAACAAAAAGAATATGCTACCATATGATTTTAAATTATGGAATCCACACCAGATTATACATCTGAGCAAGACACTGATGACAATGAATGGGACAGAAACGAGATGGCACTTTGTTGCATGTTGCTGTCGTGGAAAATGGTGTCTGAGATGGTGATTAGTATGTAAGAAGCATCACCTGAGTGTGTTCTCTTAAGCAATACCTGTGGGGTAGGAGAAACAAGCAGGACCAGGTATAGAAGTTGGGCTGTGATGTGGTTACAACATGGTCTCAGCCAACCTCACCTAGGATCATCCTTCAGACTCGTCTTAGTTTTGACCAAGGGAGGACATGATATGGTAGATAGGTAGAAAGCTTTATTTCCTTGGAATTACACCCCTGGGTTTCGAAAGTCTCATTTCCCTTTGTCCAGCCAAAGAAGAAGTATAGCTGGGGATTCAGTAGAGCTAAAATCAGAGTCAGTGTCCAGAGTTTCCACCCCATGCTGGAGCTGGGTCCAGTTTAGCATCAGGCTAGCTTAGTATATTCCTGCTGCAGTCCATTAGTTCTCTGTGTGTGCTGTCCGCACAGCCATGGGCCATACAGGCAAATGCAAGACAACCAAGAGAGCACACCTGAGCAGCAAGAGGCCCAAGAGCACAAGAGAAGGAATTTCTTTTTTAGGGGATTATATATCCCAAATATCTGAGGGCTTGCAGTGGCCACACCCATTCTGGTCACCCATCTCTTTCCCCAGATGTGATTGACAGGCGAGTATCTTCCCTATGTCATCCCAACTTTACTGGGCATGCATCTATCTCCCCTTTGTTGGATCCCTGAAAAGCGTAAAGTTGTGTCTTCCTGGTGAAGTGCCCAAATGACATTCCTATAGTAGAAAGGGCCTTCCCTTTCTACTTTCCTATTATTAATAATTAGCAAATTATAATGGTACCAAAAACATCCCACCTTCAGTGCTGAATATGTCTTCATGTCTGCTGTTCATGGTGGCAAAGAAGAACAGATTTAAAATAAGCTAAGGGGAATAAGGTGAGAAACAACATTCATCAATCATCTATGAAGTCCAAGACACTCTATATATTTTACCGATTTTGTCTCACTAAATTCTCATCACTATGTGAAGTAGCCATTACTGTCCCTACTTGAGGAAAATGAAACACTGTGGATTGACAATGAATAAATATACATAAAACTCACACTTATACTCATCTCATTCCAGTTTGCTTTTTTCTCCAATTATATTTCTCTCCAAAAGATAAGAAATGAGCATAAGCCTGGCCAGCATGGCTCAGTGGTTTAGCCTTGACCTATGAATCAGGAGGTCACGGTTCAATTCTCGGTCAGGGCACATGCCAGGTTGTGGGCTTAATCTCCAGTGTGGGGTGTGCAGGAGGCAGCCAATCAATGATTCTCTCTCCCCGATGTTTCTATCTCTCTCTCCCTCTCCCTTCCTCTCTAATATCAATAAAAATATATTTTTTAAAGAAAAATGAACATAAATATTGGAGTAGAGTAGGTGAGCATTTTGCCTTTACCTGCAACTACAGATACATAATTTAAAAGAACCAGGAGTTCTTTTTCCCCAACTTCAGCCCTGGTTTTGTTTATAAAGCCCCATGATGACGGAGACATTTGTCATTTCCCTATCTCTATTCTAGCATCTAAAGCAAGGCTACAGGAAGCTCAATAAGTATTTATTGAATAAATAAAAGTACTTATCAACGCTCATAGTTCTGTGGTGCTTAAATACCAACAAATATGCAGCTGATGAAGCCACTCCGCAATAGATGTGAAATATGAAATTTGTACAAACATAGACAATGACTCAGGAGTTTTTATTTATTAATTTTTTTTTTCAGAAAAGTAATGGAGTGATAGCATCATCCAAGGGCACACACTTGTGACTTAGATTTTTCAATGGAAAGAACCCTTTTCAAAATGGAAGGTAGCTTTCAATTACTTTCGGTCTCTCCCTGCATTCTCATCTCTTCCCTTTTTCTTCATAACTTGTATTTGAAAAGATGGTGGAAATAACTTCTGAGGGAATAAAACACCAAAGGAGTCAGGATCAAAAACTCTGAAGCTGATGGGGAAAGCAGGCCCAGATGTGGCAGCATTTCCAGAAGTGGCAGCTGAGGAGCTGCAGCCGGCAAAGATTTTATTTATGGTTCAAGTAGAGCGGACAAAGGCCCCTTGTGAAGATACTGACTGTGAATTTTTTGTTTTAAGCAAGTGGAATAAATAACACACACACCCCAAGTAGGAGAGAACTGAACTTGGAAAATCTCTGTGATGACGGTACTTTGCTGTCCGGCACTTTGCTATTGTGAGGTTCCTTTTCCGTGGCAAAGGAATTGAATTTCAAGTGCCTTTGCTTTGGGGCATCTACAAGGACCTCATAAATATCAAATTCCCTTTTATGTGGGCATTGCCATGTACCAAAGAAAAGTGGCGTCATTGATTCTCCACTACTGATCATCAGAAAGGACAGAAAACTGACCATGGTAAAAAATAGGTTGACTTGATTCCTTCTTTAGAGTTCAAGGCCAAGCTTAATCACTAGCTAGTGCAGTGGTACTTGCTACATTCACTCATGCCTGGAAGCTAGAGACGCTCTAGTTTATCAAAATACTCCCTCCAAGTATTTCTTTTGTCTACCTCTCTATCTATGCTCAAACATGGTCAGAGTTGGAAAACCACATCATTTTTGGACTGCTCTAATGATTGGGGAGGTATTCCTTATTTTAAGCTGAAATCTGTTTTCTTTTAAAATATATATTTTTATTGATTTCAGAGAGGAAGGGAAAGGGAGAGAGCGATAGAAACATCAATGTTAAGAGAGAATTATTGATCAACTATCTCCTGCACACCTCACACTGGGGATAGAGCCCACAACCCGGGCATGTGCCCTGATGGGAATCTAACCATGACCTCCTGATTCATAGGTCGATGTTCAACCACTGAGCTACACTGGCCAGGCAGAAATCTTTTTCTTGATAGTATTGAACCTATGGATTCTAGTTCTACCTTCTAGAAAATTTGGGAGAATGTTAATTCTATTTCCTCAAAGATAGTTTTTGTAATAACCAGAGTCCACTCTTCTTGGGCTAAATAGCTAAATATTCTTTAGTTTGCTTTAACCATTCTGAGAGTGATGGTAGAATCATTTTTAAATGGTGGCTCTCAAGCCTAAATGCAGTTTTAGAGTTGATCTAAGCAAGTTGTTTTCCAATGTTTTTTGCTTATATAGCTCATAAAATATTACTTAAAATAACCTTTTGCCCCTTCACAAATTAAGTTGACCTGTAATTTTATGTTTGCTGTTGTGACATTATTAAATTAACATTTGGTAAATAGAGCCCTAGGGCATCAAATGGTGGGCATAGGCTCAACTAAAGGCCATAGGAATTGAAATAGAGAAGTTTATTATTCACAGGTCCTGGAGGAAGTTCATGGCATGCCTGGGGGTCAAGGCAGGGCACAGGCAGAGAGAGTGGCAGTACCTGGGTGACATGCCTTTGTTAGGGTCCATGGGTGGAGTGTCTTGGCTTCCCAGGCTAAGGTTGGATAGCCAATTTAAACCTTTTATATTCAAAAGCCCTAACTTTTCTAATTCCTGGAGACTCAATTGACTATGATTGATAAACCAGGTAATCTTTCCACTGGTACATTAGTTTCATCATTGAATCAAAAATGTAGTCTCATTAAAGACCACATCTCCATGAATTTTTCTTCCTAAAAATTCAAACATTAACAGATCTCTCTCCTTTATTTTCTACATCTGAACATTTAAAACTCAGTTACTTTTTTCACCGAAGAAATATTTAAAACCAGGACATCTTAGACAAGTTTGAAAGTCCTGTCTTGATTCTTAAGGCAAACAAGATTCAGTGTTAATCATCTCTCTAGATTTTAAATGCCCATCTCTGAGATTTAACTAAGACTATTTTAGGTTGTAGCCCCTTTGATTCATACCTTAGTGAGGCAAAAACAAGATGCAAGGGTCATTCTATTCTCAAACTATATAACCTTTTAAATGTGCCCTAGAAGTCTTAATACTAAAATTATAGACATTGAAATATTCAGCCTTTTTGGGTGAGGTGAGTAGGGGGATAGTTCATGTGACAAAGGAAATTTATGATAATTTATCTGTTCCTGACTTTATGAAAAGGCAGCACTTACAGCACACAGCTAATGCAAATTTATGACATTTACTTCAAGTAGCAAGTTTTTCTCTCTCTGGTTATAGCTTTGAATTCAGTTGATATTAACTAAATTTCTTTCTATAAGATATATACGTTCACCTTGGTGATCTAAGTGAATCATCCCAGACAAGTTTTGAATCGTCTGTGTGAAATCAGCCAAGACTGGCATAGCACAGGGAATGGAAGCCTGGCTCTGGAATCATAAGTACTAGGTTTGAGTGCAAACCCTATTGGCATTGGGCAAGATCATTACTTCCTTACATTATGCAGTGAGCATTTAAATATCTACTGCATAAGGTAATTAGAAGTGTTAAATTAGATATATGCTTGGTAAGAAACACAGAAAATGTTAGCTATTAGTCTAGCATCCGAGAAAGTGCTTAGTACATGAGAAACTCAACTACAATAACATTAACACTTGTTGAACACTTACTGTAAGATGGACACTTGTCTAAGCATCTTATATATAACTAGAGGCCCGGTGCACAAAATTCATGCAGGGGGCGGGGGGGGGGCGGAGTCCCTCAGCCTGGCCTGCTCCCTTTCACAATCCAGAACCCCTTAGGGAATGTCCCACTGCCCGTTTAGGGCAGGATCGGGCCTAAACTGGCAGTCGGACATCCCTCTCACAATCCAGGACTGCTGGCTCCTAACTGCTCGCCTGCCAGCCTGATCACCCCTAACTGCTTCTGCCTCTGCCCTCACTGTGGTGGCTTCGTCCAGAAGGTCGTTTGGCTGTCCAGTCTAATTAGCAAATTACACTTTTATTATTATAGATCATTCATTTAACTGTTTGAATGGATTAACTAAAATGCATTAATCTATACAATATACAGATGATATATTGCTGTTAAATATACTGAATGGTGTGTATTATCTACTTAGGTGACTTTACCAGGTCTGTTTTCAGTCTTTTTGACTCAAAACATAAGTTAGTCTTTTCATGAAAGTGGACCCACTTCTCAGGCAAGTGCTTGCATCATCTGAGCCCCAAAAACATATTTATTGAGACACAATGAAAATGTATTCATTTATAATGAAAAAAAATGTCAAAGCATTAGTCCTCGTGATTCACATGTTTTCTCATTATAGACACACCTATAAATAAAACTAAATTTTGATCGGAATGTTGTCTAAAGAGAATCGGAGTATAGAGAATTAGATAAATTAATGGCTTAATGCACTTATCTCACGAAAAAGTTATTCATAAAATTTGCCAGCTAAGTTTTACCTTGTCCTGGATGGATTTAGGGTGAACCCTGAAATCTTTATTTCTCTGTTGCTTCCTTTGAGGCAAGCTAGCCTCTTTTTCTGACTGACATTTGCAGAAAAAATTATTACAGGCTATCAGATTATGAGAAGTCTCTAGCCTATGAGTCCTTTTGTCTTTATAGGTTATTTGTACGGAGTGTTACCTTCAGTCACTGACTATTGCTTAACAGAGTGCAGTGTTAGTTTCTAGTTTTTAAGAGGGCATCTCCCTGTACCTTCCAAGTACCACATCTACAACAGATACCTGTCAATCTGTATTATACTAGGAGGCAATTACTCAGGCCTGGAATTGCAAAGTATTTTTCTTCCAATTATAACATCTCCGTGGCTTCTGAAGAGAAAAACAAAAGTGCGTGTCTGAGAAGTATTGTCAAGGATCTGAAATAAACATCTCTCATGGTTCTGGTTCGTTACTATATTTAGACATTCTGACAGAATTGTAACTCAACTCTAAAGTGTGCTAAAAGGCCTGGCCTGTGTGGTTCAGTGGTTGAGCATCAATCCATGAACCAGGAGGTCATGGATCAATTCCTGGTCAGGGCACTTGCCCAAGTTGTGGGCTCAATCCCTGGTAGTGGGCCTGTAGGAGGCAGCCAATCTACACTTCTCTCTCATTGGTTTGTTCTCTCTCTCTCCCCCTGTCCCTTCTTCTCTCTGAAAACAATAAAATGTATTTGAAAGAGAAAAAGAAAGAAAGGAAGGAAGAAAATGTGTTAAATGACACTGGAGAGATCTGAAAAGTTAGTTGATTCAGAGTAGACTTTTAAATGGAATTATTTTTGTTTTTAATAATAAATGTGGTGTGGGGATTTTTTTGTTTTTGTTTTTGTTTTTGTTGTTGTTTTTGCTAGGGCCATCTTTAACTCCATTAGTTTCTGCTAACAATCCACTGATTTTTATTTCTTAGCTGTCTATTAGCAAGGATTATGACTCAGTTGAATCTATATCTTCAGTGCTAAGACCAGCATATGAATAAATTCTGATTATTCTATATAACTCAATCATGGGTGAGATAGCATCCAGTAAAGGAAACTTCCATGATTCCTTTTTTAAGTGAAGAAATGCTATTTTTCTGCTTACCAATCCAGCTTTTCATTAAGAAACTCTATCATCCAGTCTAATACAGGAAAGGTTGGTTCTCCAGTATTCAAGTAAAAGAGCTATTGGTAGATATTCTATAATAGACTTGATAATTTTCAAAATAAAAATAAGAAAAAATTTAATGTAAAAAATACACAAAATGATCACACTTTGAATTCCAGCAGAACTTCTTTTGTTTTTGTTGTCACTAATATCAGCACCTATTATGATTATATTATGGACATTTCTATTCAAAGACAGTCCCCCAAAATAGAAACACTGATCAACAAAACATGAAAAAGATCACCAATAAAATAAAAGAATAAGTCCCAAATGTGAGTTGTATCAGAATCACTGTTAGAAACTCTTATCTGTGCAGTCCTTCTGAAATGGAATGTTCAGGGTGGAGGGCATATTCACTTAAAATGTTCAAGTGATTCTTTAAAAAAAATGTTTTTATTGATTTGAGAGAGAGAGAGAGAAAGGGAGAGGGAGAAAGAGAAACATTGGACCTGCTGCCTCCTGCATGCCCACTACTGGGGATCAAGTCATGTGCCTTGACCGAGAATTGACCTGGTGACCTTTTGGTGCATGAGACCACGCTCAACTCAACCAACTGAGCCACACCGGCCAGGGCTCAATTGATTCTTATGTGCACTTTGAAGCATATGAATTAACAAAAGAAAATCTAGACATAAATTATTGCATTTAAGTATTTTATTCAATAACAAAATGGTGACCTAATTCATTTCAGAGGAATACCATAAACCAGTAGGATCAATAATCCACATAGAACGTTTCAGTAACTAAGGCGTAGAAACAAGGGATGAGGAGGCTGGCCTCATGTGAAAGCAGACAAGGCTTCCATTTCTCCGGAACTAGAAAAACCCGACTGGGGAAAAGAAAATAACCACAAAACAAACATTACTTCCCTCATCTGCCCACTGAGGCCTGAAATTCATTTTCTAGAGAACATTAAGTTTTATTCTACAATTAGAAACAACACTTAAATTCCTCTTCCAGCTATGATAGAGTAAGAAAACAAATTTCCACCCCCGCCCCTCCCCGCTCAAGCAATTAGAAAACTAGGCAAAATATATGAAATTGTTTTCAGGCATTGAGCAACAGGCATTGCAGGAAGCAGGCCTTTGAGAAAAGAGACACAAAGAAGGTGAGCCCCGTGGTCCTCCCAACATACAGGGGGAAGCTGAAGAGAGCCCGGTGGTCTGGCTGAGTTAAGAAAACAGAATTTGCCGTTTGAGGAGGTCAGTCTGTAGACAAAATTGCCAGAGAAGAACGCTCTAGCAGGAGTGGGGAACCTTTTTTTCTGCCAAGGATCATTTGGATACTTATAACACCATTCGCAGGCCATATAAATTTATCAACTTAAAAATTAGCCTGCTGTATTTGGTCAAACATTTAATTAACTTGCCTCTAATGCAGCGGTTCTCAACCTGTGGGTCGCGACCCCTTTGGTGGTCAAACGACCCTTTCACAGGGGTCGCCTAAGACCATCCTGCATATCAGATATTCACATTACGATTCATAACAGTAGCAACATTACAGTTATGAAGTAGCACCGAAAATAATTTTATGGTTGGGTCACAACATGAGGAACTGTATTTACAGGGCCAGAAGGTTGAGGACCACTGCTCTAATGCCTTGGCAGGGCCAGACCAAATGATTTCACGGGCCTTATGGGGCCCCACAGGCCGGACGTTCCCACCCCTGGGAGGGTTTCACAGAGAGAAAAAAAAATGCTGGAAATCTGCAGAGAACTGCCCTGAGGTCTGCGCACCGATGCACACCTGCAGGTGGAACAATCCCCAGAGCCCACACAGGGAGGGGGCTAGTTCCTATTCTCATCACTCAGTGAAAAGGCTTCTGATTCAGGAGAGTATTGCTTAGCAGTGGGCCAAAATAGTCATGAACTGAAACCTGCCCCGGACCTGTCCTAACAGGTCTGAGAAACAAGACTCCACATGATCCAGCTGATGTGAAATAATTGTGTATCAGAAAGAAAAGAAAAAAACAAGAACCATAATATAAAAAACATCTAAGACTCAAATATGTAAAATTCATCATGTGTGCGTCCAATAAACAATTACCATGAAGCAGAGATATATGACCCATAGCCAGGAGAAAGTTCAGACAATGGAAACAGATCCAGCCTGGCCGGCATGGCTGTGTTGAGCATCGACCTGTGGACCAACAACAGAGTAACTGACCCCGATTCCTGCAGCTCGTATGTGGTAGACATTGGGTTTGAATCTAGGCCTTACGTGGTCTATGACATCTGCCAACCTCACACAAAGTCTTCGTAAAACTGTATTTTTACTTATCGCTACTTTTACTCAATGGCAATAGTGACTACATGGTTGGGAGGGAGTTCGCATAAGCCATTAAGCTTGGGACATGCTGATAAAGTACAGTGGGGCCTTGACTTACGAGTTTAATTCGTTCCCAGACCGAGCTCGTTAAGGAGCTCGTTAACTCAAATTACTCTATCAACTCAATGCAAAAAATCGGCGGAGAGACAGCTGGTATCTCAAAAAACTCGTTAGTTGGGACACTCGTAAGTCAAGGCCCCACTGTAGTTATCTTTAGCCGGGGACATTATTAGGGATATATTGCTTGTTAAAGAGGACATGTATGCAACATATGACAGATATACTAGTATATCACACCCTAACTGTTTTCCTTAAAGGAACATCTCTTGGGACTGGTGATCTGTGTAACATAATTTGGAAATCGTTACATTACAAAACGCAACCCCTGACGATGTCATAAGGATTTCTTTCATGCTACAGAGTATAGCACTATGTTCTCAAAACAGTTTCAATTAGAAAGTCACCATTTATGTATTCTGAGCATGGGAGATGTAAATTCTTTTACATCTGTGTGGTTTTATAATACTCCAGCCTCCTATAAACAGGAAGGAAAATCAGGTTAATAGTCACTTGAAAAAGAAAATCTACATTGCTGATGGTTACTTGAGCATGTGCTAATTACTGTTCCTTGTGTAGCTTTCCTGAATGCTTTATAAGACATGTACTGAATGCTGTAGGTCCTTCTATCATATTGCTGCTTTCTAATTGACATTTCAAATACTGCTAAGGATTTTAAGGTCTCCCTCCACTTTCAGTAATTTTATTTTATTTTATTTTAAACAGAGCCACTTGTCCAGACCCTTCTAAAGTCCTCCACAGTAGATACTTAGCTGGTTTTTCTAGTTTCCTCTCTGTAGTTTCCAAGTTCTTAGAGATATCATCTTTAACTCATAAAATTCTTTCAAAAAATAAGTTTCAAGAGGGCTGGTAACTCATAGAAGAGTGTTAAGCAATGGCTTAAGAGAATATGAACTATATCTGATGTAGAAGGTAGTGATGATGCTTTAGCAAAGTTTTAGCCATTTATTTTTTGCTTTATAAAATAATATGAACACATTGGAAACAATTTAGGAAATAGAGAATAAAGATTATGATTTCATTATTTTGATTTAATCATGATTGGTGTCCTGAGGTAATTCCTTTTTCTTTGGGCATATTTAGCCTCTTCTCATCTGAGTTCCCTTCTGGTACTGTGTTCTGCTATTTCCCATAGGAGTACCTGGGCATTTCCCCATGATGTTTCATGCTCTCCATGACCAGAACTTTAAGGACACAAAAATATTTCAGTAATTTATTTAATTCCTTCTTGAAGAATGTTCAGGATATTTTCTACTTTTCTCTAAATGCTTTTGTAATGAACATATGGTGCATAAAGCTCTTCCCCATATTTTGAAGTCTTTTAAGTGGAATTACCAGGTCAGTGGCCATGAACATGTTTAAAGCTCTTGTGTTTGTTATCAAATTACTTTCTAAGAAGTTCTACCAATTTGTGATGGTACTATGTATATGCTATTTAAGGACAATCTTACTATAAAGGCAACTCTCAAGGATGCTGGTTTATGCATTTCTGTATTTCCAGGTTTTATTGACATTGTGTATAATAGAAGATAATTAAAATATTAGTAAATAAACCTTAAAGTAAATTCTTTTAAGATCAAAATGTTTGTCACCTTCTACACTCTTCTATATGTTGGGGCATTATGTATTATATATACTGGTAGTACTGTTACAGAGAATGGCAGTGCAGAAAGATTGGCTATTATGAATGGGACCCAACCAGGAGAACAGGAAGCTAATGTCCAAAAGCCTGAACTTCCTTGATCCAGGGTTTGGGGGAGGTTTTTAAGGATAAATAGGAGCAGGTATGTGGAAGCATTGGTGGGGCAAGTATTAATTGGAGGACCTTGGAGCTTGGCCTTTTATGTAAGGGGCATAAAAACAATCTTCCCAGCCCTCTCTGGTGTTGTTCAGTGTATAGAACGTTAGCCCGTGCACTGAAAGGTCTCGGGTTCCATTCCCAGTCAAGGGCAAATACCTGGGTTGCAGGTTTGATCCCGGGCCAGGTTGGTGTGCATGTGGAAGGCAGTCAATGTGTCTCTTTCACATCCATTTCTGTCTGTCTGTCTGTCTCTCTCTCTCTCTCTCCTTCCCTTCCTCCCCCTCTCCCTTCCACTCTCTCTAAAAATCAATGGGAAAAATATCCTTGGGTGAAGATTAACAAACAACAAACAAAAATCCAGGATCTTCTTGAATAATGAACCCTCTGCTTCTTTTCTTTTTTTTTTCTTTTATTGTTGGAAGTATTACAAATAGTAGTACATATGTCTCCTTTTTTCTCCCATTGACCTTCTCCCGGCCTCCCCTACTGCCCAGCACATGCACTCCCCGCCTGCACCAGTGTCTTGCATCCATTGGTTATGCTTATGTGCATGCATACAAGTCCTTCGGTTGAACCCTCTGCTTCTGAAAGGATTCCCGTGTTCAAGTTCCAATCATATGGTCCTTTGGTTCTGGGCACAGCTGGAGGTCAAAGTTCTCTCCTGTGCTCGTGCTTCAGCTGCATGACTTGCAGTTTTGGTCTGTTGTCCCCAAAAAGCAATTAAGTACCTCCTTCAATAGGATATGATCATTTTGCGTGGGTTCTGTGGTTACAGAACAGTAGAAATGCTTGGGGAGCTACCTACCAGCCCTCATTGATTCCCTGGAAGCTGCCATATCCAAGCCTCAGGTGAACAGGTGGGTTCTTCTATTGTAGGCAGCGGGAATGGCACCAGTTATCTGACCAGTGGAGTCAGACTAAACCTGGGTTCAGCAACCTTGGTACTTGGGTTCTGGCTAGGAAAGAATTCAAAGCAAGACCTAAAATGTAAGAGAACATTTATCAGGTAAATTACAGAGGTAAAGTAATTCCTAGAAGAAATGGGCTTAGGGCAGTGGTTCCCAACCTTGGCTGCACCTTAGAATCACCTGGGAATCTTTTTAAAATCCTGATTTCTGGGCCTCATTGATCCAGAAATCAGGATTTTACAAAGATTCCCAGGTGATTCTAAGGTGCAGCCAAGGTTGAGAACCACTGGCTTAGGGAAATGAGTTATGGAGGTAAAGGAAGGGTCTTTGGAACTTGGGAGTGAAGAAGCTAATGGTAATGTGCCTGGTTGGGGAAGAAGGAAAGGGCAGGAAAAGAGAAAGGCATAGGCATGCTCCCAGGAGGGAGAGCCCACTGAGTTCTCCATCCTGAGGGTTTTAGGGGTGCAGACTTTAGGGGAGGTCCCAGGGAAAGATCTTAATAGAATATTCAGTAGCCTTCCAGGAGTGTCCATTCAGGATTGTGGTCTCCACTGACTGACTGGCCAGCACCAGGGCAGGGGGTCATTGTTCCATGCACCTGGTCCTGATGTCAGCAGTGGCTGGTTTTGTTGCTTATCTGGGCCTAGAGCTGAAACACAGCTGAGGCCTAGATGTTATCTCTAGGGAGGAAAGATCAGGGGGTCCCAACTGCATTCTAGGGGAGGAAAAGTCACCTGGGGACGAGGCCCCACCTTACAATTGATTCTCCATTGCTTCCTAGGCATCTGGGGCTTTCCACCTTGATGACCTTCTGTACCTGGGCCTTCGTCCTTGCTCTGTTCATGTCTAACTGCCTACAGCAAGCATGTCAAACTCGCGGCCCATGGGCCACATGCCTCGTTTATTTGGCCTGTGTTCGCCTTTGAGTTTGACGTGCTTGGCCTATAGCATCATGACCAGGATATTATGCCTGACTAGTATTTTATGAAGTAGTCAGATATTAGTGTAATAAATTTATTTTTGCTTAAATTAGCTTGCAGTGCTATTACTTGTGACCAAAGGTCCTTGACTCAGGCAGGCAGACAAGAAAGTGAAAGGGAGACTATATCTCTTCTGAGTTAAGTTTCTTCCCACCCAGTCACAACCTCCCAACGCCCCTGTGCTCCCCTCCCCCCCCACTCCCACCCCCACCCCCGCCCACTGCAGCCAGGAGCCAATGACTGTAGGATGTTCCCCTGCCTCCTGGGGCATAAATCCTGAGGTGTAGTTGAATACTCCATAGCTTCCTGTGGGAATCAGGCTAAAACTGGAACTTCCCTTGAAATTGCACCTGCTTGGCTTTCCCCCCTTTCATGTCCTTCTTCTTCCACACCTTTACCCCTTACTTCTAGGAGCATTTCCTACAAATCACTAGCACTCACAATCCTAGGCTCAGGATCTGCTTTACCTTATTCTAAAGCTTACCTTGGAGGCCAGCCGGCATGGCTCAGTGGTTGAGTGTTAACCTATGCACCAGGAGGTCATGGTTTGATTCCCAATCAGGGCACATGCCTGGGTTGCAGGCTCAGTCCCCAGTGTGGGCTGTGCAGGAGGCAGCCTATCAATGAATTTTTCTCATCATTGATGTTTCTCTCTCTCTCTCTCCCTCTTCCTTCCTCTCTGAAATCAATAAAAAAGTATATATATATGAAAGCTTACTTTGGAAGAATGGCAATTAAAGCATTATTATCCCTTTTAATCTGAAAAACAAGATTAATTCTGACATATTAACCATGTGCCAGGCTTCTTCCTAATAAGTAAAATTCTGTGCATTCTGCTTACATTGAAACATGTATCTCTTTGGGATCAGGATAATGTTTATAAATGGCACATCCTACCCTTTGGTTTAACTCGTCATACAATCATGGTACCCACACTCTGGGTAGAAATGGTATAACCCAGGGGTCCTCAAACTTTTTAAACAGGGGGCCAGTTCACTGTCCCTCAGACCGTTGGAGGGCCGGACTATAGTTTAAAAAAAACTATGAACAAATTCCTATGCACACTGTACATATCTTATTTTGAAGTAAAAAAACAAAACTGGAACAAATACAATATTTGTATTTGCATGTGGCCCGCGGGCTGTAGTTTGAGGACCCCTGGTATAACCAATTAATCAGCAAAGGGCCAGCTAAGTTATTTACTATACTTTAGACTCTTCATAACACAACATTATATATCAGCCTATATTTTTAAAGTGCTCTCTTTTATGCCATCACACTCTGAATTATAATTACTTTCCAGAAATCATAGAGTAAGTGGTAGCCGGCAGAACCTAAGGATCTTGAATTTAAACTGGGATCATTTCTCAAAGTCCTGATACAAATTACTAAATCTATTCTTTCCTGTCTTCATGTTATATCACAAATAATGGGTTCATCAGGGAAGACCAGGTTTAGAAGGTCTCAAGGTAAGCTGGATGATACATGAAAAAGGGGCATGCCCCTTGCCTTGGAGAAGCTTACAATATTACGCCTTGAGGACTCTCAAATATTTCTTTGAGTAGCTTTTTCTCAAGAAGTGACAATCTGCCATAGTAAGACTTAGAAGACATTTTCCTGGCTTAATACAACTTTCAAACATTGGCATTTGATTTTTCTGGGCTTTCATTTCTTCCTTAGTATATTAGGCACAGTTATAGTCAAGGTTACACTCCCTTCAGCCAGAAATGGTGACTTAAATCTAAACCAAATCAGTACTTAACCAATCGTAAGGATATACTCCACCCAGAAAAAGCTTAGCTTCTAGAAAAGGCTGTATTTCAATAAGTTTTAAACTTTCCAGCTAAGACCTTACTTTCCGAGCTTTAAGACCTATGAATAAATACAGAGACTCATGAAAATACAACTCTGATGAAACATGCCAATCCTCACCTGTATTAAGAGATGATACTTTAAGCCAAGAGCCTATTTCCTCTTCAAGTCTCTCTGCTTTATTCTTTTAACCACATTTGCAGCCTCTCTCTCAATGGATCTTCCTCTACTTTATTCTCAGTTCCACCCCTGGGTCATCACTTTGAAATATAGAGCACCTGAAAAAACGGCCCTGAGAGGAGATATGACCCCTCAACATATTTTATGGGTGACTCTACAGGAGGGAGAAATAAAATTTTTTAAAAGCTTAAGATCTAATGAAAATGGGAACAAATCACAGTGGAATGCAGCTCCAGGTCTGAGCTACAAGCACGGACGTTGGGTGTGCTTTATATTCCTAATGTCTGGAGCACACCGTGATTTAAAGTGGCCATTAAAGATTATGCAAAATGTGCAAAATTAATATGCATTGGTTTTTCTTTTGGTGAATCTCCTTTTATTTCACTGTCCTCTGATTTCCTGCCTTAATTTACCTGCCCCGTCAGTTAGCTTGAATTCAGAAATAGCAAAATCAACTTATTTGACCTCAGGATGGTCCAGTTGAACTTGTTAACAGAAAGCACAGGGCAGCGTGAAAAGAGAGAAGAACTTTGGCAAGGGTGGGGGACATCTGTGATACTGTCAAAAATAAAGCAAAATAAAGAAAAGGGTTCAAATTATAGCTCTGTTACATATGGTTTTCTTTATATGAGTCATTCAATTCTTTGGTCCCTCGGGCTTTCATAGACAAGTAGAAATAATAGCTACTTATTTAGGTGCAGATATTGTGTGGTGTGAGATAGTTCATGTAAAGCATGTAGAATGCCTTGCAAGGTGCTGGTCTTATTGTTATTTTTTTGCATTTTAACATTTTTATGTATCGGGGAAAATGATGCAGAAGATTAAAAAATTGAATTATTGTAAAAAGTACAAAGTAAGAATGAAGTCTCATAGTAAAAGGGAAAACTTGGTGAAATATAAATGTACAGTTTAGTAATAGGAATGTACTGATGTTGATTTCTTATGCGTGACAAATAGAGCATGGTGCTTTTTAAAGTGAGTGGAAGGAAGGGGGAGAGACAGAGAGAGAGAAACATCCATGTGAGAGAGAACATCAACCGGTTGCCTCCCACACACATACCCTGACCAGGGCCGGGGATCAAGCCTGTAACTGAGGTACATGCCCTTGACCAGAATCGAACCCAGAACCCTTCAGTCTGAGGCTCTATCCACTGAGCCAAACAAGCTAGGGCCATGCTCACCCTTTTAAGAAACTACCAAAAGGTTCTCACCTTGTGTTACCTCTCTACTACATTGGAACTATGAATTGAGAAAGCTATAAACCTCATACTTCAGTGTCCCTTTCTGTAAAATAGAGATAATAACTATCTCCTGTGAGATAACTTATGTAAAATATTTAAAGCTGAGCCTTGGAATTAAGGAATTAGGATTTTTGAGTACCTTCAAATGAGTTAGCTTCTTTCTTATGTTTAAAATTAAGTCAGAGTTAAAATGAGATTTAAGATTGCTGTTAGGAGTTAACTGTGGCACAGACAAGCAAGCCCACAATGTAATGTGCTACTTCTTATTGAGTGTATGAGTTAAGGGTATGTGATTGTGAACATTGAGAACAGGTTCTCTGGCTTATGTAAGTAAAAGCTTAGGTGTTAGAACAGTGGTCCTCAACCTTGGCTGCACATTAGAATCACCTGGGAATCTTTTTAAAATCTTGATTTCTGGGCCTCATCCTCCGGAAATTCTGTTTCTTTGGTATGGGGTGAGGCCACAACATTAGTAACAAAGAAACAGAATTTCCGGAGGATGAGGTCCAGAAATCAGGATTTTAAAAAGATTCCCAGGTGATTCTAATGTGCAGCCAAGGTTGAGAACCACTGGGTTAGAAGGATAATGGGGTGATTAACAGAATCAAAGGAAAGCTGAACCAGCTTCTGGAAGCTCAGGGGCCAGGGCAGCTTTGAGAAACCCAGCAGTGGAAGCTGAGGGACCAGGGCCCCGCTTGATGGTAAGTCTGCTCCTCTAACGCCCTTGCGTTCTTTTTTGAGAGAGAGAGAGAGAGAGAGACCGACCCTTTGGGACTAGGTTTGGGTCCTCAGGGCGTGGCTAGGCTCTTAGGAGCTAGGCTGAGCTCTTCCAGGCTAGGCTTGGCTCTGAGGGCAAGGCTCTGGTCTTCGGGGTAGGTTCTGCCTTTCACAACAGGACTCGGCTCTTGGGAACTAGAAAAAAATGCAAATAGTATCAGTAAACAGAAAATGCATGTAATAGTAGAAATAAAGAGTATAGACGATAAAAAAGAGAATAAAGGGAAATTCCATTACATTTTCACTTTTTAAAACAACCTATTCTGTGGAATTCTGGAAGAGTAAGCACAAACTCACTTTATTATTATCTGACCTGAAAAAAGACTTTTCTCTCCAGATGGGCAAGTATTGGTAGAAAAAAAAAAAAGAAAAAAAGAAAGAAAGAAAGACAGAGGACTCTGCAGATGGTCAAGCAGGTTTGCCCAGGCCCAAAAGCAGGTGTGGGAATCCTGCAGCAAGTCTCTGACATCACCTCTCCAGGGAGCAGGAGAGAAGGGGCTGCTGGAACAGACATGGCCCCGAGTCCTGCCAAAGGCAAGCGCAGAGGCATTTCCCCGGTTGAGTTTTGCTTCTGCCTTATGCTTCTTGGAAGCCAAGTGCGGTTGTTAATACATCAGAAAGGCTGCCGGCTGCAAAGGGGAGGAGAAGAGCCGAGCTCTGCCACAGTAAATACTTTAAAGTGCCCCGGGGATGAGGGAAGTGCCTGGAGTGAGCAAGCCTGTTTACCTAACAATGCTTATATCATCACATTTCAGATTTTGCCTGGCTCTGACGATGTGAGCTCCATGAAAACACAGTCGACTGTGGCCTTCCCTTGCTCCACTAGCTTTAATTAAACTTGCTTTGTGCTTAGGAAATTAGCAAACTCTTTGCATTGGAAAAACCTGGGTTATTCACATGGGTGGATTTTCCCCTTTAACTCACACAGCTCAAATGCTTTGTCATATTCAGCGACTCTGGTGGCTTGCAGCCCGGTGCCAAAATCCATTAGCAAAGTCTGCTCACGATGCCTGCGGAACGGAATTGCCACCCAACTCTAGTGCATATGATTGATGGCGTTAGAGAGGAAGGTCACTGGGTTTTGGCCCTTATCAGAGATCTGTCACTCGGTAAAATGGCCCCACAGCAATGAGTAGATCCCCTCGGTGGACCAACAGAGGAAGTGGCCCAGGGTTTCCTGAGCTTCCCTGGATACAATACTCCATCCCATGTGCAAATGACTGGCTGGTGTTGGAGGTCTGAGCCTACAGTGAACTACCTTCCACTTGATACAGAGAAATGACATTAGCCTGGCTGGTGTGGCTGTGATTGAGCATCGGCCTATGAACCAGGAGGTCACCGTTTAAATTAGGGCACATGCCTGGATTGCAGACTTGATCAGGTAGGGGGCGTGCAGGAGGCAGCTGATCAATAATTTTCTCTCATCATTGATTTTCTCCCTTCCCCTCTATGAAATCAATAAAACTATATTTTTTAAAATGAAATACTATCTGCTGCATTGTCAAGGATGAAAAGTTAATCCTTTGGTGGCAGCAGTGTGCAGTGTTAAGAGGCAAGGGGAATAGGGGAGTGAAAAGAAAACAAAACCCTTCGTGGCAGAGATTGTTTCACTTCCCTTAAGGGGGAAAATACAGAACTGGTGCAGGGAGATCAAAACACTAACACAATTCATTCTAGAGCAGAAATCCGAAACTTCAGAAGCCTCAACTCTATTTAAGGCCAAAAATGACTGGGTGATATATGCTTTTAAGTTAGTCACAGAAACTACAAATTGCCCTCCTGCAATAGGTCAGATTTGCCCATAGTCACAGACCACCACAGCCTATGGAATGAAATCCCAAATCTTTCAGAAAAGGTAACTCTCCCTTAATTACTCCTCTTACCCACTTACTACTTTACTACTCTTGGATTCCTTGAATACTTTCTCAATTCACTCATTATCCTCTCTCTCTGCTTTGGTCTCCTTTTCCTGGAATGTTATTATTATTGACTTCAGAGAGGAAGGAAGAGGGAGAGAGAGAAACACCAATGATGAGAGGGAATCGTTGATCAGCTGCCTCCTGCATGCCCTACATTGGGGACTGAGCCCACAACATGGGCATGTGTCCTGACAGGGGATTGAACTGTGACCTCCTGGTTCATAGGTCGATGCTCAACTGAGCCACACCGGCTGCACCCAATGTCTTCTTGACTTTGCATGTGCTACTTATGATAGAAAGCTTTCAATGCTGGGCAGCTGTCTCCTTTGGTAGCTTTGGGGATATCAAATGAGCCTCCTTCTATATTCATGTGACGTTGTGGTGGCTGGTAATTAGACATGAGGCAAGCCACCTCAGGGCAGGATGTAGGCCTTTGGTTCTGTCAGTCACCCCATTATCCTTCTAATACCTAAGCTTTTACTTAAATAAGCCAGAGAACCTGTTCCCAAATACCCTTAACTCATACACTCAGAGTAGCACATTACATTGTGGACTTGCTTGTGGACTTGCCTGTCTGTGCCACAGTTACCTCCTAACAGCAATCTTAAATCTCATTTTAACTCTGACTTAATTTTAAACATAAGAAAGAAGCTAACTCATTTGAAGGTACTCAAAAATCCTAATTCCTTAATTCCTAGGCTCAGTTGTAAATATTTTACATAAATTATCTCATATGAGATGATTATTATCTCTATTTTACAGAAAAGGAAACTGAAGTATGAGGTTTATAACTTTCTCAATTCATAGTTCCAATGTAGTAGAGAGGTAACACAAGGTGAGAACCTTTTGGTAGTTTCTTAAAAGGGTGAGCATGGCCCTAGCTTGTTTGGCTCAGTGGATAGAGCCTCAGCTTGCAGACTGAAGGGTCCTGGGTTCAATGCTGGTCAAGGGCATGTACTCAGTTATAGGCTTGATCCCTAGCCCGGTTGGGGCACGTGTGTGGGAGGCAACCAATCGATGTAACCAATCGATGTGTATCTCTCACATGATGGTTTTTTTTCTCTCTCTCTGTCTCGCTCCCTTCCTTCCACTCTCTCTAAAAATCAATGGAAAAATATTTCTGGGTAAGGATTAACCAAAAAAAAAAAATGAGCATGAATTCCATCTGCCCTTTACCAAATTTTTCAGCACAGATGGTGTTGAGTATAGTATTCTGTAATATGAAAATTCTTTGAGAATGTTATTGTCGATTTCACAACACATTAAAATTTCATCAGAGTATTCCTGTGTGTTGGACACGGAGAACACGAAATATTTTACAAATGGGTCTCAGTTCCTGTCCTACTTTCTTTCACGGGAAATTTATAAGACACATAGGGCCTCTTCTCATAAATGCTTTCCCTCTAGTTTATTTACATACTGTCATCATTTTAGGCTCCCTCCCAACTATTGAAAATGCACATTTGAAAATAAACCATCAGATGGTTCTGGTTTGACACTATTGATCATTCCATCTTGTACATTTTCCCCTTTTGACCTCAATGTATTATTATTCCAGCTTTCTGATCATTAGCATACTTTCTCACAGTTTGTTGACATTTTGGATAATGACAGTCTTTCAATCAGAATGATGCCTTGCATTGGATCATTTTCAATCTTCCATAAGAATGACTGTTGTACCATGTCATACTCCGCATTGTTCATAATTATTCACTGGAGTGGACACCTGCCCCCAGTGAGACCAGAATGAATTCTCCCTGAAATTAAGACAGTGTGATGCCATCCTATCTTCTACACTGGGACTAGGTAATCCAAGAACTAAGAAGTGGTTTCTACTTCTAGATTCCTGTAACAGAATGCTTTGGGCTAATATCTATTTTCTTGAGGTCAGAGAGGCAACAAGAAAGTGTATTCCTATACACGTGTCACCACATTTATAGAGGAGACACCATTGAGAGTCATCTACTCCATAATCGCAATTAGAGAGAAATATTGAGGGCATCATTGATTGAGTTAATAAATGAACGGATTCTCAGTGCTGAAAGAACTAGGCACTAATAGCTGCTAAATGACCATTACATGGGCAAGTTATTATTTTTCCACTCCTGAGGCAACATACAATTTTTGTGAGGTATATTACTGAACTATTTATGTCTTATACATTTTGCATGTTTTTTTTATTTATTTCCAGGTTTGGGAACAAAACAAAATATGATTATTTCTTTTCCTCTATAAATTCATGATCAGAGTTTACTCCCCTACAACCCATTTTATTATATCATCAAAATATTACAGTGGGATTTTCCTGGTGGAGCTGAGTAAAATTAATTTTACATCAGACACATACAGACAACCCACAATCTTGTACTGGCCCATTTCATATGAATGAAATCAAATTGCTAATATGATAAAATGGTAACACTCTGAGATCAAACAAAACCCCTCTCTCCCAGACTTTGTTTATTTATATTCTTCTTTGATCTTACAGAAGATTTTTTTAAGTCTTAATAGTTATACTCTAATTTTTGAATCTGCTTCTTATTTGCAAATAGATTGAAATGGGGTTATATATGCTCTTTTGTAAGGCAGTAAGAAATTGTTGGCTTTAAGAATACAATATTCTGCCCTATTGTCTCTCTTCCTTCCAAGCCCCTCTTTGCTAGCACCTTATTCCTACCTTTAAGAAGTACATGACTCCAGGTAGCCATGTGTTGTGTCCACCAGTGGCGGGGGTATGTTAAGTCATGCAGCAGAAAGTATACTTATCACCTCAAAGCTTAACATAAAAAAATGTATTTGTTTTTCCTACAGAGTCCACTACACGTCAGGGCTGCTGTCTAGCAAACTCATCCATGTAGCACCTCAACACTCCAGGCTGCTTCAAATTTATGGTTCTACCATCTCAACAACAGTTCTCCGAGGATGCTAAGGTAGGAAAGAGCCAGCATAGACTCATGTGCTGGTTATTTTATGGTTTGGCTTGGAAGTGACACACACCATTTATTCCTACAGACAATTGGTCTTAACTTGCACACTGTTCCACCTACAAGTAAGGAGTTTAGGAAAAATGATCTTGCCTTGTGCCCAGAAAAAGAGGAAAACTGAATAAGGTTGAGCATCAGAATCTCCTACTGAATCCATCTCGTTCCCTCTCCTCTTCTTGCTGCCTTTTATACTTCCCTGTTCTGGTTCAGATCTAGGTGGGCAATGGTGCTTTCACTCTGCTTCCTCTCTATCCCTCTTCCCAAACCTGTGCACACCCTGGCCCCTATGCTGCAAGACCTACAGAGGTGGAGATCTTGTCTGTTTTAGCCATCAGTGTGTTCTCTGCACCTAGCAACATGTCTGAAGTATGACTCTCCTAGTAGAACTTGCTTAAAAATGAAAAAGAATGTTTTCTTTATTTGACGTGGTCTAATAATATAAAAATAGGAGTAATCTGTTAAATTATTAAACACCCCCAACTTCTACTGATGCATTCACTTGATGCCCTAAAGATATAAAATCTAAAATAATGCAAAACGAGCACAGACTCTAAGAAAAGGAGCTGTGATCCGATATTTTGTTCTTAGGTGATTTTTCTTTGAGTGAAGGATGTCTATACAGGGGCACACATCTCTGACACTACCTATATCATCTTTGCAGGCTCTACTTTTATTATTCCCAAGGGGTCTGAAAATAGCATCTGTTTGATATGCCAAAGCCCTGGTTTTGTCCGCTTCAGGAAGGAATTAATACACTGGAGAAAGCAGTCCTGAGTCTACTGCTGTGTATTCCTTCCATGGTGTTGCACTTACCTTGTCTCTGCTTGTTTCCCACCCCGCCTCTGGCCCCTAGAGCCTCTCCAGTTACTTCTAGGTGTTTTGAGTTTTCAAAACAATTTTCAACATAAAATTAAATTTGAATTCATTTTAACTTGGCAAAAGTAAGTAAAACTGAAGCAGAGTTGCAAAATTGCACAATAGGATATCACATGCTCACAGGGGAGTGAGGGAGGATTCTATGTCTCCATGGTGTTTTCCAGTTGATTACACTGCTCCTGTGTTTGGAAGGCGGGCTCTGGAGGAAGCATCTTGTTATTCCTGGGTCACAATTTGTAGACATTCAGAGGCAAAATGTTTACAGGAAGGTTCACAGAAGAAGGGAAACAGGCCCGGCCAGCTTGGCTCAGTGGTTGAGTGTCAACCTATGAACCTGGAGGTCACGGTTCGATTCCTGGTCAGGGCACATGCCCAGATTGCAGGCTCGATCCCCAGTAGGGGGCATGCAGGAGACAGCCAATCAATGATTCTCTCTCATCATTGATGTTTCTATCTATCTCTCCCTCTCCCTTCCTTTCTGAAACCAACAAAAATATTAAAATTTTTTTTAAAAAAGAAGGGAAACAGGTCAAAATACAAAGAAAAAGAATAAGACTTTTGTTGCGAATATTTTGTTTCCTATAAAAGATACCTTTTCAAAATGTCTTGCACTTGTGTGTGTGCAAAACACCAACAAACAGCTATCTTCTTCACTTCAATAGGCATCGTAAGCCTGTTCATTTTAAATATATATATTTTATTGATTTTTTACAGAGAGGAAGGGAGAAGAATAGAGAGTTAGAAACATCGATGAGAGAGAAACATAGATCAGCTGCCTCCTGCACACCCCCCACTGGGGATGTGCCTGCAACTAAGGTACATGCCCTTGACCAGAATCGAACCTGGGACCTTTTAGTCCACAGGCCAATGCTCTCTCCACTGAGCCAAACCGGTTAGGGCTCATTTTAAATTCTACTAAAAAGCTTCATATTCTTCATTGTCTTAGCAAGTCTCCCTGATATAATCAAAGCAAGCAGAGAGCAACTTAATACATCCTCCTAATGCAAATTCCATCTCCTATTTCCAATTCCGCTGCTGCTCACTTGGCCCTCCCCTGTGCTTTAATATAAGCGAGGCGAGAATAGCTGTGTCAGAGTGAACTTTCAGTAACCAGACATTTAATATCTCAAGTCTAAGTCACTAAAGTGATTCAGAAGCATAAGGCGCAATACAGTGGGAAAAATCAATACGACTCCTCCACTTTGTAGGGCGCATTCGTATCCTTTTGTTTCAAGGGAGATCTTTAGAGTTTGAGAAGATGACCCTGTCGCCTCCCACCCTCTCTCAGGGCTGAAAAAAATGTGCCATCCCCATGGCCCTGTGCATTTGGGGGGAGGTGCACAAGATCCACAGACTCTGTGAGTTTCTTTGCTATTCTGAACTCAAGAATCAATATTTAGATAAATATATGCCCCCCCTTTGTTTCCCCATTCTCAACTGGAATATTAAAATTCTGAGCTGCCCATAATGCCTTGATGGGCTAGGAACTTGATCAGCTGAAAAGCTTATAACTCGGCTCCAGGTTCACAGTGGTAAGAGTGGCCTAAGAGAGTGGATTATGCCCTAGTTTTTTACCTCCCTAAAACATCAGTTCTTTTCTCTGGATTTCAACATTTTGGGTCTGTGGCTCCAGAAAATTTATTCATAAATAAGCAGTTTTGCCTTCACTTTAGATGTGCAGAAAAGACTTAGCCTACATCCTAGCACAAAGGCGTTCTCTATGAATCAGCCGTGCCCTTGAGGGGTAAGAGAGAACATTTCAATCAAACGGTCCCAGCTCTCTGTTTTATGACAGTGCATTGGCTCAAGAATATGCCAGTGCGACTCAGTGATGACAATTCCCTCCTAAGGACCTTAGGCCTGGACATACAGGCTTTGCATGAAGAGGTTTCCTCACCTCCTAGATGCTCTCATTCCACTCCCAAGGCACCAGGAAGAAATTAGAAGGGAATTTGTATAAATCCTTTGGGGAGCTGATCACACCCTGCTTTTCCTTTTTTTAAAATATATTTTTTATTGATGAGAGAGAGAGAGAGAAAGAGAGAGAGAGAGAGAGAGAGAGAGAGAGAGAGAGAGAAAAAGAGAAAGAGAAAGAGAAACATCAATGATGAGAGAGAATCATTGATCAGCTCCTGCATGCCCCTCACTCGGGATCGAGTCCACAACCTGGGAATGTGCCCTTGACTGGAATTGAACCTGGGACCCTTCAGTCCACAGGCCAATGCTCTATCCACTGAGCAAAACCAGCTAGGGCCACACACTGCTCTTCTTAATGTTTGAGTTTTGTTGTCTAAAAGCTTAACCATGAGAATTTATTGCTCTTCAGTTAAGACTTTTACAAGCATCTCCAGTCCTTTAGCTGGGAGGAACTTCACCGATTAGGTTAGATTTTGGTCTCTGATTCTCTATCATTTTCCTTCTTTGGCTTAAGCAGTGAAAGTGATAATTACATGAAGCTTCCTAGTCATTTTTTTCTCTTATATCAAATGATCTAAAATCAGGTTGATGTGTTACCCTCTCAGAAGTGTGAGCTGTAATTGATACTCAGTGGAGAGTCTCTAAATTGAGAGCATGACCAAATGCCATTAGCTTCAAACGATCTGCCTGCTTTCTCAAATTATCTTAGTCTTAGCCGTGGCGCCACAGAAACTGTCGGAGTACAAATGGTTCAGTGTTTTCCTCTCCACATTATAGGGGCCGCATTAATGGATGCTGCGCTGTTTTACAAAATCTGTCTTGTACTGGGATTTACTCAACTAGCTCAACTTTCAAGGGGTAACAGAATTTCAAAAGCAGATCATTTGAATCCCAAGTGCTGACTATAAACACTTGACTGAAATATGAAATCCTACATGAAACATACATTATAAAAAGGAAGTCGATGGCAGGCAGGACTTCGGGGTGTTAGCTAAAGGGAAGGATGGAATGAAAGAAGCAGCAGATTTATTCATCACTTACAATATACCAGGTGCTGTGCTTGGGACTAAAACACATCATTGTGTTCATCTTCTCCACATCAATGTAGGACAGCTATTGTCACCTTCTTCTTCAGATGAGGAACACCACATCCAGGCAGGTGAAATAACTTGCTTAAGATCCCACAGTACTTTAGTGTAAGGGAAGGGAACAGAGTTCTGTTGTTCTGAGCTTGAAATTCTAAGCTATTTCACTTTATCCTTCTCCCTCAGTTATCAATAAGTATACATTTTCTTGAGATATATTTTTATCCTCATAATTTTACCTTGAAGAAACCATAGTAAATAAAATAATAACGTGGGTAAATCAAAGTCATTGACGTGACAAGTCATATGGGTCTTCATTACACCCCCTAATCGGTATAGCTAACACAAACTTTCCTGACTCTTTTGGAACCAAAGTTAATCATTTATCTTGTCTCACTCTTCTCCATGCTTTTCTGCCCCAAGATAGCTTTCCCCCATTTCCCTTTAACTTTAAAATGTACTTGAACCTTATCATAAATAGTACATTTCCATTCTGGGCCCTCAATAGAGAATTAATTCGGCATAGATTGAAAAATAACAGGAGAGATTTTCTTTGTTTTGTTTATTTTTGTTTATTACATAAAGTAAAACAGAATGTGGTTTTATAGATTATAAAAATTTGATTTTTTTCACAAGCATGCCTTGACTCTCTTCAATTGGTAACATATCTAATCACTTCATAGGTTATTTTAAGTATATTTTATTAAAAAAAGGATAAATTCTTTCCCTTTATCACAGCTTTCTATGCCACCTCTCTCTCAGACACAATGATTGGCTTGAAAACCACAGCTCTGAAGTAGAGCAGGTTGTCCCTACCTACAATGCCCATTAATGCAGTGTCCTCTAGCCAGACAGCATCATTTATAACCCTGAGAGAGGGGCTGGGATAGCTCCATTTCAGGAGCTTCAGCTCAGCAATTCATGCAGCCAGAGCCAATGAGGCAGACAGTCAGAGATCTCCCAAAGAGCAGTAAAAACACACATACACAGGTACACACACACAGAGACACAAAATAAGAAATAGAAGTCGATATAGAGGTATTCCTAAAATGCAAAGCAGATCAGTGAGGGTATAACCAACTGGAAAAATAAAAATCCGGGAAAACAAACAGAAGAGAAACAAAATGTTCCATAAGGTTTTGGTGGCAAGATCTTAAGTGGCCTTTCCCTCCTCCTACCATGTAGAGTCAACATGTTTATTTGCATGAAATTTTTGCCCAACTAGGGGTTTGTGCAAAAAATGAGTGCTTGATAAAGTCGTGTCAAATCAATAAAAGGGGGTGATGTATCTGTCACTGGATTTCTACTGGCTGGTGAGCCTGTGAGGTAGGTCCAACACAGGAAGAGGATTGAGTGAAAGAAGTCTTAACTTTCCACCAAGGGAAAACATGCTATGGAAATGAATAGCTGTAAATAATAATGCTCTGACTTGCTTCATAGCACAACATGCCTGAATATTCTTGAAGCACAAGAAATAATGAAGAAGGGTTTGTTAAGGCATAAAAGTGGGGGCAAGGCTGTGGAAGTTTAATTACAACTGAATGAATGCCAGGGCCATCTTACAAGCAGACTCCACATGCTCTGCTAATGCTGGACATTCTCATCTCTTGGTAAAGACTTAAGTCTTCAGAGTAAAAGGGTCTGCCAGAGGCTGAGCAAAAGTAAAACAGACACTCCCATGTAAACGCATTCACTGAAATGTTTGAATCGCAATCATGAAGAAAATATAATCTTGAAAATTTCCAAGAAGAAGAGAGAAAAATTAAGCCCCAAACTGTTTAGCTACAAGGAGAACAAGACTTGAACAGCCTTAGATTTCTCACCTGCAACACAGAATTCGGGGGAACAGCAGAGCAGTGTCTGCAAAGGTAGAAGAGAAATGAGAGTGAGGCCTAGATATAATAGCACTCCATTAGAGGGGAAAGTAGATGCATTTTCCGGCAACGTAATGACTCATCCAATTTGTCTGGGGGGAAAAGTGGAGCAAGAACAAAAGGTAAATTCCAAAGAAGAAAAGAAAATGACACAGAGGGAAAAGTGGTACTCAGATGGAAGGAACATGGAAGGGAAAGGTGGTGAGAATAAGTGAAAATGGACTGAGGGCTTGTTTTGTTTTGGGGCTGGGAGGATACAGAAAAACATCTCTTAATAGATGTTTATTAAAAATTTAAGGGAAACCAATAGAAGAATCCAAGAGAATGTATAATATCCAAATCACTAAGTAATAAGAAATAATGAAAAGTTGTTTTTAATACAGTAGAACTCTGAAATAAGAAAAAAATAAAACTCATAGTAAAAATGTATGGCCCTAGTTAGCATATCACCAATAAACTTACTTAGATTAAATTTTCCCATGAAATCCCCTCATAGTTTAAAAAAAATCTAACTGCATGTTACTTTCTCAAGACACTCTACAAAGAAAATGATACCAAAATGTTAAAAGAGATGAGTAAAATTGTAATAGGAAAATGCTAGCAAAATAAATCAGTAGTTGAAATATTAATAATAGATAATTTAGAATTCATAGAAGAAAGCAATAAATAGGATAAGGTAGACTATTTTATATCCGTTGGAGCTATAATATTTAGCCCTTATGAACAGTCCTATCAACTTGGTAATATTATCTTATTTTGCAGACTCATCTGTAAAAATTAGAGGCTCAGGGGCTTTAAGAAATTAATCCAAGATCACAAAGCTGGTGAATGGTGGAAGCAAATCTCTGTGACTCCAAAGTTTGTGTAATTAACCAGTGCGTTTTGTTTTATATAGAGGGAACATTTGTAATCCTCTATGAATATTTTATCATGTGTTATTGCTCATTCTAGAGGTAACTGGGTGGGGAAGAGACTGTCACCCTCCCTTGATCTGGGAACCAATAATATCCCAGCATGAAGGTTGTGACCCCTTGAGGGTCACTGGGCTGCCATGTGTTGGAGGCTAGGTCTAAGAGAAGGGGTGATTGCCTTCCCCCACCTAGGCAATGGCCTAGTGGTCTGGCAGGTGTTAGGAGGGGAATCTGGGTGCTGGTAGGCCACAAAATTGCTGTATCAGAGTCATGGGCCTGGCCCAGGGTGCCTGTGAGTTTCTTTACTCACCCTGAAAATTTCCCCCTGCTGGAGGGAGCATGACATTAAATAGCAAATAAAAATCACCATGAAGAAGGGACAGAAAAGAAAGAGACATAAGGGCTGTGGAAAAAAGAAAATTTAATATATTTAGACCCTTTCCCAGCACTTCTTGCCAGTTTTTGAATTCTCATTTTAATTTTGTACAGGGTCCCTCAAAGTATGTAGCTGACCTAAGATATAGGTATTATACACTGAGTGGCCAGATTATTATGACCGACCAGATTATGACCACCCCATCAGTACTTCGATGGGCCACCTTTTGCCTTCAATACTGTGGCGATTCTTCTTGGCATTGACTCCACGAGATGTTGAAAGGTGATATGAGGAATCTGACACCATGCCTGATGAATAGCACTGTCCAGTTCTGTGAGATTTGATGGTTGTGGAACCAGCTGCCTGATGGCTCTTTTAACTTCGTCCCACAAATGCTCAATTGGATTGAGATCTAGTTATTGTGGGGGCCATCTAAGCAAGGTAAAGTCTCCCTCATGTTCTTGAATCACTCCTGTGCAATACGAGCACCGTGGCATGGTGCATTGTCTTGTTGGAAAAAGCCATCTCCATTGGGATACGCCATCAACATGATAGGATGAACTTGATCAGCAACGATACTTAGGTATGTTGTGCTATTCAGACATTTATAATGATCTGGCCCTCTAGCAACTTTAGCAGGAAATTATAGCTAATTTGCCTACAAACATCAGGTGGTCATAATAATCTGGCCACTCAGTGTATATGTGTGTATTATATACATGCATATGTTATCACCTTAAGGATAACAAATCAACAAATTGAAGAATGCCAAAGATTTTGCAGCAATTCCTTTGAAAAATGGGCATGTTTGCAAGGAAAGGAACTGGAAAGTGTAAGGAAGAGGAAGTGATGAATTGGAGAGA
This sequence comes from Myotis lucifugus, assembly GCF_000147115.1. Lineage (NCBI taxonomy): Eukaryota > Metazoa > Chordata > Mammalia > Chiroptera > Vespertilionidae > Myotis > Myotis lucifugus. The sequence goes on from NW_005871477.1 coordinate 128,618, forward strand.
TTTGGACCTGTAATCAAATGACTTGGTGGCCCACTAGAAGGATTCCCAGGTTTCCAACATCAGTGAGCCAGGATAAAAGACATTGGGGGATGAGTGTGAAGATGGTCATTTCACTTTTGAGTTTGATGGGTTGGAGGTGACTGGGGGAAATGCATTGAAGAGAATATTGGATTTAGTTGATCAATTGTTCATATCTGGAACTCCATTGAGAGATTTTGGCGTTAAGAGATTTAGGGTTTATCAGTGTAGAGGAGGTAATTAGATCTATAATATTTTCTATCACTCAGATCTAGTTTAAGAGAAAAAAGGTGAATATTTATTATAACAATAGGCATTATCACCTTCTTAACTGGTATTTATGGGGTTATGTGGCAGCCACGACACTAAGTGCATTTCCACAGTTACCCTATTTTGCCTGGTGTCTCCATTTCCCTGGCCACTGTTAGTATTTCTACATGATGCTAGGGCCTGGGCATCACTTATCTTGTTTGCATGGCTGGAAGCCCCTCAAATAAAGGTGGCAACTCTATTGATCGGTATATTATAGAAAATAGCACCGTCCGAATCTTCATGCAGAAAGAGGAAGGCTGTTGGTAAATCTTCTAACTCAAAATCTTCTAACTCAAGCCAGAAAAACATCTAACTCAAGCCAGAAAAACAGCCACACCCACGTTACCCTGTGTTCTTAACTGAAATCTAGGTACATACACAGCTGACAGCAGTCAAGAAAGCATGACAGGGCAGTCATTAATATAAGGTTTTTTCTTTCCTTCTTTTATTTTCTTTTTAATATGGCCACCTTCTATTCCTCCCCTCCCCAAACTTGTCAGTTTTCAAGGAAACACACAGCCAACCGGGTTTGATTCTGAACCATAACAATGTAACAGATTGTGAATATAAGCTACTGATCTCTGTAATAAAAAGGTCTCTTGTCAGGACAAATCTGAGGACATTTTGCAATGTAAAATAGTAACCCAAACTTATGTCTCCCTATATTTATTGACATGGTATCGAGGCTGCTGGGTAAAAACACCACTGTGTTGAGCAGTCTTTTCCCACAAGTCCAGTAACTATTGAGCACTGGGAGTGCCCAGGCAACTTCCACTACTTGAGATGAGCCCTAAAGGCACTGGGTGGGCGGGCCTGCTTCCTTGAGCTCTGAGTAGGGAAAAATCCCCGCCTAGCAAATGCCTACTCTGGTCCCTGTAGGGACATTCCTATTGATGTGCAGTTGGTACCTTGGGGAGGAGAGGAGATTTCAGGTGGACTCAGTAACTAAAAGCAGAGGCCTTTATGGGCTCTTCAGCTTGGCTCACTCTCTCAAACACCCTAATTACTTCTGTGGGCAAAAACAAATCCATGCACACATTCAAATTGTCCACTGATATCAAACAGCACATGAAAGGGACCATGAGATTAAAGGGCAAAAATGTGTAAAGTGGGTGAAATGACATTCTGTTGCTTCTTTAGATCAAGATCACATTTTTTGCTTTCACTTGGTAATTTGCTACCTAGGGACAAGGGATTGTGAGAAAGGATTGATGGATTGATTAGCCAGGTTATTAATAAGTTTTATTGTATATTCAGCAATCCATCACATTCTCTGCATTCTCTGGTTCCTACCTAAGCTAATTGCTCCATGTTCGTGCTCTCATTTCTATGTAGTTTGGGAAAATACCTTGTGACTGATAACTTACTGTCCAGGGAGTGCACTGCAGCTGAACAATTTTGATGTCCTGGAGAATTTTATTTGAATGGATTCTATGGGGATTTTGAAATAAGCAAAACCACTAAAGATAATTGGTGAGCGAAAGCCAGCATTAGGAAGCAGGGCTCAGAAGCAGGTACTGCAAATGAATTCCATTTATTTCTAAACCAAGGTCATGCTTTATGCTTGGAAATTGATTTTAAAGGTGGTTGTTGGATATGTGAGAGGAAACCCCTGAGCTTTTATAAGAATGCCTGATTGCCGCAGGGCAGGTCCCCATGTTTTTCTCATGTCCTCTGTGGCTTGTTATTGTGCAGTTTGCATGGCAGTAACAATAATAATGGGGTAAAATAGCTAAGTATGTGATAAACACTTTACCTATAATAACTCATTTAATTTCCTTAATAACCTCTAACACAGGTACCGTTATCACCCCAAATGATATATTTTCCTCAAGGTTACAACAATGCTGTTTAGTAAATGTTTCAGCTAGTTTCTGGTATGCTAGCCATTGATAAATCAGATATTTGGGCTCAGGGAGTGGATGGGAGTGCTTCCAGGGAGCCAAGAAGTGGGAACCACAGCAGGACGCACTGGGTCTACAAGAAAGTTCCCAACTGTCATTCATTTGCCCCAGAGTTGTACTTGCTTGGGAATAGAATGTGGCAAACACTCCTGGAGTGTTTACAATCCACATTTCAATTCTTTCCTCAAAATCATATTAAGCAGATACTGAACACAAGGTACTCTATCTCCAGTCTTCTGTCTTCCCTTTCAGTGCTATCAAAGTTAATCTCCTGAACAGCTTGACTTTAATTACCTCTTTATGGCCTGATGGAGAACTTTTCACTGAAGTAGAAAATCAGGAAAACGCCACTAGTGAAATCTGCGTGTTTGTTTTTAATTTATCTTTTTTGTCTTATCTGACCATTGAGGTGACTAGAGCGCTCCCCAGTTCCACAGGCTGTCATTTGAAAGACTTCCCAGGAGGATCTTCCTTCTACCCCAGGCATCGGCTTTGAGAGCCTGGGCTGACTCTGTCTCTCTCCATCATACTAGTAGCTTTGCTCTATGATTCTGTGCAAACATGGTGCTCGTAACCCTCCTTCGCCAGCCATTCATTCCCAACTTCAAACATGTGTGGTGCTTAGTAGTATCCACTGAAAAATAGTATAAACTATGTGTTTCATCACCAAAAAGAATTTATTCAAGAAAAAAAAAGGTTGCCACCAAATGCATGCAGACATGGCAAGGCTATAGAAGGGAAAAGGAACACCGAAGGGAAAGTTAGGACCATAGAGCTTTTGTTATTTTTTTATTACAGTTCACATTCAGTATTCGTCTGCATTAGTTTCAGATGTACAGCAGAGTGGTTAGAAAATCATGTAATTTATAGAGTGATCCCTGCACTGCTACAAGTACCCACCTGGTCCCATACCTATTTATCTCCGTATTGTTGACTATATTCCCTATGCTGTAATCTACATCTCTGTGGTCATTCTGTAGCTATCAAAGTATACTGTTTAATCCCTTCAATCTTTTCATCTAGCCCCTCAATCCCCCTTGGTATCCATGAGTCTATTTCTATTTTGTTTCTCTTGTTCATTGGATTCCACATATAACTGAAATCATATGGTATTGGTCTTTCTCTGACTGGCTTATTTCGCTTAGCATAATAGCTTTATTATAAACATAGAGTTCTTCCCATAGGTTTCTTGCATGTAGGGTTCTCTCAATTACATTGACTTTGAGAACTTCCCCAGCCCTAGCTCCTCCCATAGACTCGCGGGGCTGGTTATGTTTGCTTAGCGTTGCAGTTATTCTTTATCAGTAGCCACATTGCACTTCCAGGAATAGGCAGGATGTCTACTTGATCATTCCAAATCAGCAGAGACCACCCAGTGGTGATGGATTTTAAGAAGCTTCTTCTTAAATATAGAGAAATCAAATTTTATTAAGACTGAAACATGGGGAAAGTGAAACTGATATTTGTTATCCTGTCCAGTCAAAGCGGCAGTTTTTGTAAGAATATCAGATTTCTAGATCCCAGCAAGAGACTGAAATAAGAGTAAGACTGTGAAACTTATCATAACGATCTATCAATAAATAGCAACTTGCCATTAGAAAAGAGATATGGTTCCTTTAGGAGGAGAGATGTTGCTTATTTGAACAAATAGCACAGTACTTTGAATTTAAATATATTTCCTTCTTACAAAATAAAGTAGGCAGTGGAGCATGCCCCAGGTCAGGGGGCTGCAAATTTACCAGGTTCCTGGCATGCTTCTTGCCATCCTTCTGCCAAGGGCTTTAACCTCACTGACACGTATTAAAAGTTATGCTAAATTTATAGGTTGAACTGTCCCTTGCAAACCTAAGGTGAGACCAAAAAAAAAGGCTTTTGTAACTCTCTGCCCTCAGACTCTTGCTAACTAGAAAAGTAAATAACACAATGACTGTGTTCAAGAAACTATAATTTTACTTAATAATGTTTCATTCACCTCACTTCATCTCCTTACACAGGCATTTTATCATTCACTTCAACTCATCACACAGGCATTTTATCATCTCACATCATCATAAGAAGGGTGGGTAGAGTACAATAAGGTATTTTGAGAGAAACCACATTCACATAATTTTTATTGTAGTACATTGTTATAATTATTCCATTTTATTATACTTGTTGTTTAGCTCTTACTGTGACTAATTTATAAATTAAATGTTATTATAGGTATGTATGTATAGGAAAAATATACCTAGGGTTTGGTGTTATACATGGTTTCAGGCATCTACCGTGGGTCTTGGAAGGTATCCCCCATGGATAAGGGGGGACTCTTATTATAAAGGGAACATGGACATTTGATAACTACAATTAAATTATGCATAATTTACTTTACATATTAGGCATTGCTTTGAAACTGTGTGCCATGAATTTAAAAACTAGAGATGGAAATCTTTGGGTCAAAGAAACCGTAACAATATACTGTTTATATTTCAAAATTTTTTTTAAAATATATTTTATTGATTTTTTTTTACAGAGAGGAAGGGAGAGAGATAGAGAGTTAGAAACATCGATCAGCTGCCTCCTGCACATCTCCTACTGGGGATGTGCCCGCAACCCAGGTACATGCCCTTGACCGGAATAGAACCTGGGACCTTTCAGTCCGCAGGCCGACGCTCTATCCACTGAGCCAAACCTGTTTCGGCTATATTTCAAAATTTTATTTTCTCCTTTTATGGATGCCGTCTTCAACTTTGGCCTATTTCTATATGTTTCCCAAACTTAGATTTTCATTCTGGATTTTCTTCTGTCTTAGTTTGACTGCTCTAGATAAGTGCATGTCTTTCTTTTATTAGCTTCACTCTGGACTGGGTTCTGACATCTTTTTTACATGATTTTATTTACAGATTCAGGTTGTATTTATATTCATTTGATCTTGATTTGATCCACTTTTCTTAAATCCTCACCTGAGGATATTTTTTCCATTGCTTTTTAGAGAGAGAACATCAGTGTGATAGAGACATGATTGGTTGTCTCCCTAATGGGGTGGGCTATTAAACCTGTAACCCAGGTACATGCCCTTGACCGGAAATCAAACCCATGATCCTTTGGTGCATGGCCAACACTCTAACCATTGAGATACACTAGCCAGGGCAATTTGAATTACTTTTGGATTCTGAACCTGGAGACGTGCCATGAATAGGTGTGTCTTGGTCAGCCACCAGCTTACTCTTGATTTCCTGATGGCAAAATGTTGCTCACATTCCTTGCCTTCCTTCTTCCATAAATATTGTACTGTATTAATAAAAATATAGAGGCAAAACAATGGGATAATAGCTCAGATAGGAAAAATTATTAATAAGTTTTTGCATCATATTTATAACTCTTTTGTTTCTCCTAAATATATAAAGGTTTGAATTCAGGGTTTTTTTGTTTTGTTTTATTATTATTGCCTGCCCATAAATGACATTATTTTTATTCTCCAAAAATATATTTGAATTGTATAACTTTCAGTTATCATGACCTAGACCTAAAAGAGATATCTTAAAGAGCAAAGTACACCCCTTCAAAAAATGGGTACCATTTTTAATCATGTAGACATTTAGGATTATATAATAAATTTACCCCATTTATTTATGTTATTTCCATATATGTTATATATTACAATAGCTCAACATAATTACCAAGGTAGCTAAGAATCAGTAAGATTACAGAGGCTTTCAGAAACCAAACCATAACAAAAAGGTAACTGACTTATTGATTACCTTTTCTTATATTATTTGCAACTCTGAGATTTTATGTAAAATGTGGGGTCTTAGCTGTTTCATAATTTCTCAGAATTCTATTGTGTTATATGGTTTCCCCCTTTTGAATGGTATCCTTTTGTAGACCTTTTTATTGTTGAAATGTAGAATTCAAGGAAGATTTCTATTTAAACACCCCAGAGTGAATATGATGTACATGTGAATTTCTGTGTTAGTATTTGAACACGAAATCAGTATATATTTCAGTTATTAGTCTCTTTATGAGGATACAGAAAGGGTGGCTCATCCAGCAGAGAGAGACTGATTACAATTCTCAGACATTTCCTCCATCCTTAATCCTCTAATCTCTTGCATCTACTGTTCAAAAATGACAACATTTTCCTGAGAAATAGCGCCCTTTCTAAATGTGTGATGTAGATAGAGACAACCAATACATTTAACAGAGATATCGTGAAAAAAATAAACACTATTCCATCTTGTAGATTTAGAAAGGGCAACCTCACCAAATAATTACAATTACACTGTGATATCTATTATAAGTTAAATAATGCGTGGAACCAAGAAACTTAAATAAGTATGCCTGGAGATGACAGGGATTTCATAGAGGATGTAACATTTTAGCTTTAAAGAAATCAAAGCGTTTATTCCGATAAGAATTTTCTATTTCTAATGTGAATTGTAAAAGTTGTATTTTAGAACTGCAGGGGAGTAACACCTTTGAAAAAAAAACAGGAGATATCAGAAAGGGGCAGGGGACCTGTCAGACAGCAATTCAGATCTACCAGATCCCTACCAGTGCACTGGTGGCCCTGGAGCACACCTTGCCTGACACAGGAGTCCTGCAGAGGAAAAAATGCTGAGGCTCTTGTACCACCACCTTGCTCAGTCATTAGCTAGGGGATGCCTTCCAAACAGGATGCCCTTAGCTAACATCACCTCTCAGAGGCACAGATCAGAGGCCGTCCCAGGATAATGTGACCTTAGCTTGAAATCTGAAGCTAACCCAGAAGAGCTAACATCTAGATGTTGTCAATTCTACTGTCCTACCCAGATCTGGGAAGTGAGTCCTTTTTTAAAAAAAAAAAAAAAGATATATATATATATTTTCCAGAGAGGAAGGGAGAGAGAGAGAGGAACATCAATGATGAGAGAGAATCATTGATGGGCTGCCTCCTGCATCGCCTTACTGGGGATCAAGCCCACAACCCAGGCGTGTGCCCTGACCACGAATCGAACCGTGACCTCCTGGTTCATAGGTCAATGCTCAACCACTGAGCTATGCCGGCTGGCAGTGAGTCCTTTCTTGAAGGGGAGTTTGAGTGGTGTGCCTGCATATCTGCTATAGCACTTAAATGACAGGAGTGGTTAAAGTGATCTAATGCAAAATCCACCCATCATGGCAGTTATTTTGAACCCAAATATGTCTCTTTGGCATAGAGTTATCTATTTTTAGTGTGCCAAGCCAGCTCAGCCAAGGGTTCGAAAGCCTGAGCAAGGGCGGCGAAAGGATGAAAAATGACAAAGAGAATAAGCTGGGTCTAGCTGGATCTTCCTGTGCCTGGCTGAGGCCACAGAGAGAGATCCAGAGGCAAGCTGAGCCTTTATTTTATAGCCAGAGGTAAACAAGGTAGTGGTCACTATAGTTACAATGTTCTTGTGAGTTTCACTTGTTTTGGCAGCACTTGCTGCACCTCCCACAGCCCATTAGCTACCTAGGAAGGATCTAGGGAGCATCATAAGGTCAAGCCTAATTATGCTAAGAGGGCTGTGCCCTCTAAGCTGGGACTTGTTTGAGGCTTTGCCAACAGGTCAGTCTGAGGCTTAACCCTATAGCTGCGCCCTACAGGAAAGGACTCAGCCAAGAACCTAGCAGGGTAAAGAAAAATGATTTTTCCTCCCCTACAATAGTTTACCAGGGGACATCATCCACTTGACTATATCACAACTGTTTGGTCAGTGTTGCTGTTGCTTTAAGGACATGATTGGATTTGGAAAATCATTGGTGAACTCAACTTGAGCCCAGATAAAGAAGTACAGCATAGACATGCAAGGGATTTGGTTTCCACTGAAGCATAAAAACGTTGTATTTTGACTTTTTCCTAACACCTACTTATAATACCATTGTAAGTAAACTATTTTTAACTTCGTGAAATCCTATCATACCCTTCCCTTACCCTTGACTAGATGGAGTTAGATGGTGCAAATAAGAGCCATATAATGCATGTGGGACATTAGACATATCCCAGCAACATTAATCTCTGAGCTTTCTGCCAACAAAAAAGCCCGAGGACACCTAAGGAGCCATGAGGGAAACAGATTTATGAGACAGTTGAGCTGGAATTCCTTAAAGTTAAATCCACATTAAAGTAATAATCATCTCCTTGACAAAAAAGGGGTAGCAATCTTTTAAAAATCCCCCTGCACCTCTTCCAAGTATTCTCCATTGCCCAAGAACTGTCTCAGTGTCAGGCTGGATGGGTTCTAGCTGTGATGTGATAGAAAATCACAAGGCTTGGAGTCCTAAGACCTGCATTCAAATCCATCTTTGTGACTAAGTAGCTATATGACTATATGTAAATTAAGTAAACATGTATGAGCCTGGTTTTCTCATAGGTAAAATGGAAAGAGTCTCAGACAGGGTAATTGTGCTAACCAAAAGACATAGTATATGTGAAAGTGTTTGGGAAATACTCATTCTTGTTTGAAAATATAAGAAGTTCATGGGAGTACCTGGCCGAGAGGGATACTAAAATCTTCGCTGCAGCATAGTTAGAGGAGACATGAAAAGGGCTTTGCCCTCCATGACCCTGGATGACACAGCCTGCTCTCCAAGCTCATCTCCCACCCACAGTGCCATTGTCACCTGAAATCTACACCTCTCAACACCAAGCTCCTCCTCCTGTGTAAAACGTCTCTGAACTCCTAAGGCCTCTCTCTACCTACTAATTTCTTAAATCTTTATATTAACTTGTTGACCTATATTAATTGTTCATTTTCATGTACTTGGAATGGCACAAGGGGAAAACCAATAGTACTTGGCTTGGAATCAGGAGAGAAGGGTTTTTGTCCCAGGTCATCATTTTCTACATTTTACTCTTTATTATGAAATAATGGCATTAGCAGAATGAATTCTAGGATCACTTTCTGATAGGGGAAAAATGCATATTTATTATTATCCTACCACTGTGGAAGCTTCCTGAGTCTCTGTGTGTGTGTGTTTCCCCTAAAATACTCTTGGGGTTATTTTCATTCTTACACTCTGCTGTTTTAACCCCGGCAATTATGTTAGAAAGTAAAAATAAAGTCTCTATGACAACGGCTCCTGCCTAAGGATAAAGATAGGTGATTTCCTCTTAGAGACCCAGACGATTTCTCCATTGCCTAGACGAGCCAGGAATTCAACCTTAAGCATCTAATATTTTAGTAAGATCCATTCTCAAAATGATTCAAACATATGGATTTTTAAGAATTTTAAAGCATATCATTTTTCAGACTCACAGAATATGAACATCATGGTCAAAATGAACAGATTACAAAAATATTTTAGTGGCTTCCAAGCCACTATAATTTAAGATGTCTTTAAGTCAGAATAATTACATTTGGGCTTCTAATTTCAACCTGCCTGAGGATTCATCAGGCAAGTTAATACCCATGGACTCCATCTCAGCAATGCTCCGTAGACAGTCTCACCTCTTTAATCTTTTCTGAACTTCACAAGCCATTCTCCAATCTCAGGGACTTCTGCATTATGCATTCTCTGTCTTGTTCCACACTTAGGACAGTTGGAGATTCTAATTTTCCTACACCCGTTGAAAACTTGAAGTCTTCATTTAGAGTTGTTCTCCAACTTCTACATGTATAGAGAGGAGTATAAGAAAAACGTATAGCAATATTTTCCAACCACTTTGCTTAACTTTATTCCAATAACTTTACTGGTGATGCACCTAAGACTGTTAATATCTAGCCCCAATAAGAAAATCTGCATTTCCTGTGCTTCCTATTATTTTTCCCATGAAATGTTATGTAGGTATTATTTCTAATATGTGTGCAGACATTACATTTTTTATGCTTATGAAACAACACCTTTTTTCTCTCCTTTAATCAATAGTATGTACTTGATTCTCATAGTTATGATCTAAAGCCTAACACTTGGGCAATTATTTATGGGAATTAGATGAATACCTAAATTATATTTGCTTAAATTAGAGCATTCTCCTTTATCATAATTGATAGTTATTTATCTATTAAGCATTTTCCATTCCCCCTTTTTTCTTTCTTCCTTCTTCTTTTTCCACCTTTTTGTTATTTTTCTTTCTCTTATCCATCTATATAAATCTATTAATACATTTCAGAGGCAAAGTGGTATATAGTTTCTTGGCATTCAAGCTAAGCTTACAGCGTTTTAACCTTGAATGCTGCCAAGACTTTCCCATGTGCCATGGGTCCAGGTGTTGTTGCTAAGATACATGTTATTAATCTTCCAATAAAAAATATAGAGGTCAGGGAGTGAAGAAGGTATGTTTACTAAAGAGTCTTGGTGATGGATTTTGTTTGGAATTTGGAACACTTCAAGTGATTAGAAAATATTTTAACTTTTAAAATGTTTTTTCTCCTTTTCCTTTGTTATATGATAAAGTATCTCAATTCAAAGAGAAAGAGCTGCATCGTTTTATAAGTTCCAGGATACCATTTTTGAATTATAGGCACAGAGAGTTTTAATAGATTATTCAAGATTACTGAGCTAGCCAGTTACATAGTTAGGACTTAAGTGTAGATATTATGGCTACAGAGCCTGCAATTTTTAAAAAAATATATATTTTTTTATTGATTTCAGAGAGGAAGGAAGAGGAAGAGAGATATAGAAACATAAATGATGAGAGAGAATCATTGATGGGCTGCTCCAGCAAGCCCCCTACTGGGGATCAAGCCCACAACCCAGGCATGTGCCCTTGACCAGAATTGAACCCAGGACCCTTCAGCCCGCAAGCTGATGCTTTATCCCCTGAGCCAAACCAGCTAAGGCAGAGCCTGCAATTTTAATATTTATTTCATACTGCCTTGCACATGTGTTATTCAGATACTTCTAATATTAATTACTGGTATGGAAAAGCAAAATAAGAGCATTATATGTTAATTTGTGGTCAATACTGGAGAGAATTAAGTATATACACTGGAGCCTTTTATAATTGAACCATGCAATGAGATTTTTGTGTTTTAAAGACTTAGGTGAGTCTAAAACAGAGGGAAAAACATGCATGCATGTTCAAAGAACTGTTCTTTATCCACATTTGATAAATGGATAAATGGTAGAATCGTTGAAATTGCTGCTAAAGTCTCCACACAATGATGTAATCAAGTGAGATATCCCTTTGGTATGGTAATTATCATTATGACACCTTGGAACTTCATTAATTAGATTTTTTTTTTTTTTGCTATTTTATTGGCAGTCAGATAAAGTTCCCTATTACTGTGAATGGTCACACACTATGACATTACATTACAATGGAAAAGTAATTATCTTTATTGGACAACATCGAATATATCAAGTTAAAGGTCGATGGCATGTAAACATTGTTATTGGAATTTAGTGTTCCTCTTTTATTGCCCTATGCGTATAAACATCTTTAGCTGAGCTTTGCACTTTAGCTAGACTATGAATTAGTAAATAATAATTTGTTAATTAAAATATAAGGAATCTATATGTATATAAAACCCTAATATGCAAATGGACTGAATGGCAGAACCGGTCGCTATGATGTGCACTGACCACCAGGAGGCACGTGCAGAACATGGCGGGCATCAGCAGCAGGCGGGATGGTGAAGCAGGTGAGCAGGGGCACTGTCATCATGGCAAGCCTCTGGTAGTTACTGAAAATTCTTTGCTCCCGTGCACTGCGGTCCCAACCAGTGCTCGCACCTGCTGCCAGCCCCACTCGCCCTTCAGGGCTTCTCCACCTCCCCCTGCTCCTGAGGAGTGGTCGGGGCTGGCAACCACCTCTCGCACCCGCTGCTGGCACTGGTCCTGATCGCTCAGCGCCGTCAGCAGGTGTGAGCGGCAGCTGCTGGCCCCGATCACCCCTGAGGGCTTCTCCACCTCTCCCTGCTCCTGAGGGGAGATCGGGACAGCAGCCACCACTCGCACCTGCTAACTGTGCCAGCCCCAATTGCTCCACACTGTCAGTGCCTGGGAGTAGGGCTGCCAGCAGATGGTCCTTCAGCCCAGCTTGTGCCCTCTCACAGTCCGGGGGCTTGTGGGCCTATACAGGAGGGGCCGGCAGGGGCGTGGAGGATGGACCAAGACCCAACCCTGTGCCCATCATAGCCCCATGGCCCACAGTTCCTTTCAAGGTGCATGAATTTGTACACTGGCCTCTAGTGTAATTATAAAGACTTTAAATATTCCTACCTCAGTTGAAATATATGTAGAATTTTTCTGTTATTTTTTATGAAATATCCTATGCCCTAAAAAATGCTGCAAGCTTTACCTATGAGTAGTTCATGCATCTATTTATAAACTATTACAGTTTATAAGGATTGAGCTCAAAACTCATATAGCCCTAACCTCTGAGGACACCATGGCTCTACTGACCTGGTAAGTTAGAATATTTCTCAACCAGGTAAAATATAAGTCAAGCTTCATAATTTTAGCAACAGGTGTGCTAAACTAAGTGAAAACAGATACAAAGCAGATGAGGCTCAAGGTAGAGTATAAGCCCTCCTTTTATAAATAATAAAATACAGTTCTCCTGGCATGCTATCTGTATAGATATAGATATAGATATAGATATAGATATAGATATAGATATATAGATACAAATACAGATACAGATATAGATATAGATATAGATGTAGATAACCCTAATATGCAAATAGACTGAACGGTGGAACAACTGGTCGCCATGACATGTGCTAACCACCAAGGGGTGCACATGTGGGATGGTGGAGCAGGTGAGTGGGGGTGCCAGATCAAGGTGGGGTGCCGGCTGACAGTGCTGAGCGATCTGGACCAGAGCTGGGTGCCAACAGAGGGTGTGAGCAGCTGCTACTGGCCCCAATTACCACTGATGGCTTCTCCACCTCCCCCTGCTACTGAGGGGCAATCGGGGTAGCAGCTGCCACTCGCAGCCACTGACAGTGCTGGCTCAGCGCCATCAGCATGTGGGAGCAGGGCTGCCAGCAGACAGGGGATCGGGGGCTATGGCAGGAAGGGCTGGCGGGGGCATGGAGGATGGGCCGAGACCCTCCCCTGTGCCCACAGCAGCCTCATAGCCCACTGTTTCTTTCAAGATGCATGAATTCATGCACTGGGCCCCTAGTTTTATAATATGCACCACTGGACTGCTTTACTAAATGAATGATTCAAGAAATTACAATGTTCCCCAACCTCCAATGGAAAGAAAAACAGAACTCTAGACCTGAATTGTTCAATAGGTATCCACTAAGCACTCAAAATGTGGCTCATTCGAACTGAGACATGCTCTAAGTATAAAATGCATGTTGGGTTTCAAAGGTTTCATACAGAAAAGTGCAGACAGGGTATTTCAGTCATAATTTTTAGATTGGTTACATGTTGAAATGCTAATAGCATGAATAAACTGGGATGAATAAAACATGATAATTTAATGTCACCTGCTTTTTTATTTCTTAACTAGAGGCCCGGTGCACGAAATTCATGCACTGGGGGGTGGGGGTGGGGTCCTTCAGCCCAGCTTGTGCCCTCTCACAGTCCGGGACCCCTCGCTCCTTACTGCCTGCCTGCCTGTTGCTCCTTAGTGCTGCCGCAGAGGCTCCTGCCACCACCGCTACACTCCCAGCCATGAGCGGGGCTTATGGCTCAGTGGCACTCCCCCTTGGGAGTGCACTGACTACCAGGGGAAGCTCCTATGTTGAGCATCTGCCCCCTGGTGGTCAGTTCATAGCAACCAGTCATTCCACTGTTTGGTCGATTTGCATATTAGGGTTTTATTATATAGCACTAGAGCAGTGGTTCTCAATCTTCCTAATGCTGCGACCCTTTAACAAGTTCCTCATGTTGTCGTGACCACCACCCATAAAATTATTTTCGTTGCTACTTCATAACTGTAATTTTGCTACTCTTATGAATCATAATGTAAATATCTGATATGCAGGATGTATTTTCATTGTTACAAATTGAACATAATGAAAGCATAGTGATTAATCACAAAAACAATATGTAGTTATATATGTGTTTTCCTATGGTCTTAGGTGACCCCTGTGAAAGGGTCGTTCGACCCCCAAAGGGGTCGTGACCCACAGGTTGAGAACTGCTGGATTAGAGACTTGGTGCATGGATTCGTGCAACAGTGGGGTCCCTCAGCCTGGCCTGCAAGGATCGGGCCAAAACTGGCTCTCCAACATCACCATAGGAGACCTAGATTGCGAGAGGGCGTAGGTCAGGCCCAGGGACCCCAACAGTGCACGTTTCCGTGTACCGGGCCTCTAGTATGCACATAGAATCTATGGTTAATCTCTTCCCACCCTCCGTCTCCCCCTTCTCTCTGAGATTCATCACTGTTCCATGTTTCCATGCCTGTGGTTTCTGCTCCTGCATTGAGTGTCTGCCCCCTGGTGGTCAGGGGGTGTCATAGCTACTGGTCGGACAGTCACTTGGGCTTTTATATATATATATAGATGTGGCTCACCTTATATTCTATTGCATTGAAAAGCGCTGCTCTAGAGCTAGGGGTGGGGATCTGGGGCTTGTGGGCCTATACATTAAATCTGAGCTCCTCATGTGATACTTTTCTTTCTCTGACTGGCTTGTTTCGCTTAGCATAATACTCTCCAGGTCCATTCTCATTTGTGAAATATAATGAACACATAAACTAATGAACAAAAGCAGATTTAGAGACACAGAATCATTGAACAGACCTTCAAAACCCAGAGGGAAGGCAGGTGGTGATAAGAGATCAACCAAAGCACTTGCGTCGTATAAGCATAACCAATGGACACAGGCAATGATGGAGGTGGGGTGAAGGCCAGGGCAGGCTGGGAGAGGACAATTGGGGGGGGGAGGAGACATATGTAATGCTTTCAACAATAAAGAATTAAAAAAAATCCGAGCTCTTTCTCTCCTACTGCCTAAGGGTCAGAGCCTGTTTCACAGCTGTCAATGCAAGAGAAAGGCAGAGAAGGTGTCATGAGAAACAATGAGTCAGATAACCGGCTCCTCTTAGGAAGGAATGTTTAACAGAGCAAGGAGAAGAATACCAGGTAAACAGCAGGCTTCCCCTTGCTTCCTGGTAGAAAGCATTGTCTACTTACCATATAAGAGAGAAGAGAAGTGGATGAGACAGGAGATCTTACTGGGCTAACGCCACCTCGCTGCTGTCTTCTGTTCCGTGCTCCCCCAAGAGCAAATGTGAAACTTGATTCTTATTCCTGGGACAGGGGAGCGGTGTCAGACCTAAGGCACTGGTAAGCGTTACAGTAGATCATTTGGTTTCAAATAACATGGAACCTCTCCTATTATTAAATTCCCGATTAAATAGGAAAATTAAAATGCATTATTTTTCATGAATTTGAATCTGTGAGAATTAAGTCCAAAAGTCTTCTATTCCCAGTTCTCAGTCTGCATACTCTTACTCAAACAGCCTTCTCTCAGATGCCTAATTAGATTTTAGACCTCTTCTGGAGCAAGACTACCTGGCCAATATTAAAATGGATTACTTGTCCCTTCCCTGTACAAGAATGATTCCTCTCTGCTCACAATCCTGTGACTTGCACATGCATTTTATAAGAGGAGTAAACAGCTAGAAATGAGCGCAGAATTAACGGATGAGTACTTCCTGTGATAGATAGCAGCCATACACAATTTGTCTTGGGTCTTACTAGAAAAGACCACCTGGAGGGGAGAAAAGCAAGATCAGCAGAGATAAACTGAAGGTAGTGCTTTACTTTGATGAGCCAAGGAAGGATTAAATTCCAGTCAGAAATGAGTTGCACTTACCCCTACTGAAGAAGCTATAAAGGAGGTATCCCCAGAGATGGCAAGCGGATTCCTGAAGAAACCATGAACGAAACCGTTAGTCAGTTTTGAACATATTCCAAGAGGCCCTTATGCTAATAACAACACTATCATTCTGATGAGAACTTTTTCTCTCCTTACCTGTTCTCAGAATAAGCAAAAACATGTTTATCTGAAGGAAATATTCAGTGGTGAGCTTGATGTTCAAGAAGGCACTGTGAGGTAGAAAAAATAACACACACAAATAAAAACCAATAACCAGAGACCTTATTAATAAACTATGTCAAACTCATCTAAAATTAACATGCAGCAATTAAATTTATATTTTCAAAGACTATGTAATTTTCTGTGAAAATGTCACCAGATAGTTTGATGTTGAGTAAAATAAGAGGATACAAAAATAAAATAGGTGCGTTTTAGTTTCAAACTCTCTGCATTATGCCAGATTTCATTTATACTACATTTTTAAAATTCGAAGGTACATAGATTTTTCACATTTTTACCTTCTGCAAGAAACATCCATTTGACAGTTGAGGGGATCTTAGACCAATTTAAACATAGTAATTTATTTATGACAAGTTGAAAATAATGGAATTTGTTTACTTAAAGTCATCAATCAGACCTTACTAATCTTTGTTACCCTTTATTCACACACAAGAAGTGCCATTGAATTTGTAGCACTCAATGTGTAATGTTATTGTTGAATGACTAAAATAAATTGTGAATTATAAGTCCATATTTTCTGCTTCAAGAAATATGAAATTTTGAGCATCCTGATACCTTTTTTCACAATTAGCAAATGAGAATTTCATTAAAATTTTGCAAGAAAGGAAAGGAAAGTGAAAACAATATAAAATGATTTCCTAGAGAACATGCTGTAAGTAGTGCCATTAAAAATATCAGTGAACTGAAAAAGACAGTATTCATCCACTGAGTCCAAATTGCACTGATTTTTTTTTAAATCCTCAACCAAGGATATTTTTCCATTGATTTTTAGAAAGAATAGAAAGAAGGAGGAGAGAGAGACAAATCGATTGGTTGCCTCCTGCACACACACCGACCAGAGCCAGGATGGTGCCTACAAGGAGGTATGTGCCCTTGACTGGAATCAAACCCAGGACCCTCAGTCCACGGGTTGACGCTCTGTCCCTTGAGCCAAACCAGCTAGGGCTTGCACTAAATTTGTCTTTAGTTGGAGATATGGACTCAACTCCTTCCTGAGAGCATCAATATTATTAATTCTCATTTTTTTTCAACTGCTGAGTTTTCTTGCACTATGTTAAGTTTACAGCTATTGATTAACAGCTACGGGGAAGATTAAAAAGAATTTTTAAAACATAAATCTTGTGCTTTTTGAAGAAAACTTCTTGTGCCTTTGAAGTTTAAAGGAATACTAATGTAGAGTAACATCTTTTTATACTAAATCACTTATTTTTTTTACTATACTTTAAAATCCAGAAGCAATGTGACAGTCAAATACTTTAGAACATGGTTCTCAACCTGTGGGTCGCGACCCCTTCGGCAGTCGAAAGACCCTTTCACAGGGGTCACCTAAGACCATCCTGCATATCAGATATTTACATTACGATTCATAACAGTAGCAACATTACAGTTATGAAGTAGCAACGAAAATAATTTTATGGTTGGGTCACAACATGAGGAACTGTATTTAAAGGGCCAGAAGGTTGAGAACCACTGTTTTAGAACATATTATCTTGTCCCTATTTAATTGGGGGGAAAGCCATAAACACCATCAACTATGAAGTCACATATATTTTTTGATCAATATTCTATATGGGAATCCATGGAGTTACCTAATTTGCTCTAACTTACTAGAAAGGTGATTTAAAAAATGAAAATTAGCATCTTGACACCTAAAATTAGCCTATTTGATTTAAATTTTATCACATTATAAACAAGTTGACATGAATTGATTTTTTAGTTTTAGATTTAAAAAAATACATAATGGCATATTACTTTTATATGTAGTGGGTAGTAACGTTTCCACAGTGTGTATATTACCTTATTTAAAGTAAGAGTGTAATTCTACAGCTACTTGTAGCCCACATAATCATTGTCATGTTTAAGGCAAAGAAAGCTCTTCAAATGGAAGACAACTTCTTCAGGCCCAGACATGCCAACATGCTTTGAGTATGGAAGACATCTGATGAGTAGAAGTAGCAAAAATTACTGATATACAATCTTTAAAAGAGTTGTATTCAGTGCCAATTAAAACCAATCAGAAAAGTTGGAAGTAAACAATAGAATATACTGAATTGGTAATCAAATAATCATGACCTGAGAGATCCCAGTTCCCACTGATTTCACAGGCAGTTTAAATTAAATGGATTCAAACTTTCATACAACAGATGATGCTTATTTATAAAAGTAATAGCCCCCTTTATTTTTATAACAAATACCATATTTACTGTGAGACTTTTGAAGTTTGCCTTAAAGTCACCACATGATAAAGGTGCTGTCTTCCATCACTGCTAGTCAACATTGCACTGGAAAATCTAGCAGCCACAGTTTAAAAAGAAAATGTAAAAGGAGGAAAATAAGAATTGAAAAGGCAAGATGAAAACTTTTTATATATGCGTAGTGTTGTTTACATGGAAAATCCAAGACCATCAAAAGTCAGACCATCAGAATTAATAGGAATTCAGCAAGGTTGCTGGGTGCAAAACAAAAAATGTTACATAATGCTTACAATGCTTAAATAGGCCCATGAAAATAAAAATCCTTACAATATTCCAAAACATTTAGAAAATAAAATATAAATATTTCATTCACATCAGCAATAATATTTAGGTAAAAACTAGAAATCTATAATAAAATCATAATACGCAAATCGACCAAATGACCGAACAGCAGAATGACCGTCCAGATGACCTTCTGGACAACCATGCTATGACATGCACTGGCGCCAGGCCAGCCACGGTGAGTGCAATGTGATTGGTTGGGGGGCCTGCCATCGCACCACGATTGCCCCACAAAGGGAGGCCCAGGCCACCCTCTGCGGGGTGATTGATGGGGGGGGTGCTCCACGATCAATCGCCCTGCAGAGGGAGGCCCAGGCCACTGGCCGGGGGGTGATCAATGAGGGAGGGCTCTGCAATTGCCCTAAAGAGGGAGGCCCAGGCCACCCTCTGCAGGGCGATCGATCAGGGGGGCTTCACGAAACCGGAGAGCTGGGGGTGTGTGGTGGCAGATGCAGGCAGTGCCAGGCCAAGGTGGGTGCGAGCGGGGGGCAGGGGCAGGGCCGTGAGGCAACCAGGGCTGTGAAGGCCTACCCTTGCACGAATTTCATGCATTGGGCCTCTAGTAAATGTAATGAAATGATATATGAGGAGTAAAAGTAAATTATTGATACACATAAAAATAACATGTCTATGATTAGGAGATATCAAACTATAACAAATACCCCCAAAAAAGTATTACAGAAATGTCATAGAAAGGAACAAACAAAAAGAAAGGAGAAAGGGAGCTCCAGTTGCGCAATCGGTTAGCGCGCGGTACTTATAAGAAAGGAGAAAGAAGAAAATTCCTATATAATAAAGAGCTAATATGTTAATTAGACCAGATGGTGGAATGACCTTCCGCAATGACCAGTGGGTTGGGGGTGGGACTGTGAGGCAGCCGAAGCAGCGAAGGCCTACACTTGCACGAATTTTGTGCATCGGGCCTCTAGTATAAAGATAAAAGGTGAAATTATTCCAATAGGTTATGCCACCCTCCAGCTCACAAACAAATTGATTGGACAATAGGATGGCAATTTTCTAAGGAAACATTATCTATGAAGATTGAGTAAAGGGGAGGTAGAAAACCTGGGTACAATCATAACTATAAAAAGACTTAAATTTAGTAAATGAATTACTCACCTCAAAAGTCACCAAATAAAGATGATTTCATCATAAAATTGTATGAGATAATTTTTGTCATTAAAATTCTTTCCAATCCTAAAAAAGATGAACCTCTTACCAAATTAGCACAAGTTGAGGGTAACCCTGATATACTACCCTCCAAGGATCACACAGAAAAGAACATTACAGAACTGTGTTCTTCAGTTGTACAATCTACTTACTTCAGAACCATCTGAAGGTTTATTTTTAAAATTCATGTTCCTAGATTCTAACCCACTTCCACAGAATCTGAGGGGTGAGAGTCAGCAGGCATGTCTGAAGCTAAGGGAGCTATGCTCTTAATGGACTTGCTATGTGATTCTGATACATGCACACTGAATTTTATAACCACTGCTCTACAGCAATTTAAATAATAAATATGCTAATATATATTCCATTAAATGTAAGAAAACCAAATACAGACTAAAAATAGCTCTGGAAGAATTCATAAAAACATAACTAATGATTGATTATCTGGATAGTACTTTGGAGGAATTACTATATAACTAAGAAATTACCCATACTTTGCATGGGATACAATATTAATATAATTCATATTGCTGTTATTAGCCAGTCATAAGCTGAAACTTGGAAAATATATTTTTACACTAGAATTTTATTTACCAATATTGATTGTAATTGAATTTGCAGTGTCTACTATAGACTGAAAGAAAACATTCTTGCATTTCAAGAAACTGAAATTATATATGGGAGGGAAAAATGACATTTTTGGACCTTAAAATATGCCAGACATTATTTTTTTCATTACCGTTTTTGTAGAACTAGAATCAACAATGATCTATGTAAATTGAATTAAGTCAATTCTGTAGCAGAAGAATAACCAAAATGACATTTAAATGCCTCTTTCAGCTACAGCTTTTAAAATTTTTCCATTAGGCTTAAAGTTTTACCAGCAAATGAGAACTCTGTACATATTATTGATCGGATTGAATTTTTTTTTTCATAATGAAATGTACCATTTTACATTCTAAAATGCTGTGAAGTACCTTGAAATAACTATGCTGAATATTTCCCTGATCAATAATTATTTTAAATTCTGCTTCATGTCTCTTCAAAGCAGATTTTTATGTGTGGATATACTTGTATAACTTGATGATTCCGGCCAGTGGCTGAAGTTGTTAGAAGAATTGATAATGTTCTCTGAACTATCAGCAAAGTTCTACTTAAATCAGCTGGGCATAAGTTAGCTAAAATTGTATTCACTTTTCTTATTCTGCATTATTTTTTGTTAATTGAATGCATATGTTAGTGAAATATATACATGCTTTGCTAATAGGCTTACATATAGTACTTCCGCCCTGTCCTCTCAAACCCTCTCCCCCCTGCACGTTAGAGTAAATACAACACATTACTACCTGCTTTGTGAATAGAATCATTCTAAACTACCCAGTTTGTTTATTGCCATCTTAACAATAAGGACTAAAGAGGCTTCGGGGAGGGTTATTGGCTCTAAAATCACAAAAATATTATAAAGCATAGAAAACAATGGCAGTATCATTTTGACTAGACACATTGCTTTCTGGGATTACAATTCCTTAGAGGAATGGTTATGTGCACATGTATAAATACGAAAATGAGGGCATTTAGAGTTGTGAAGAATAAAGGATTGTGATGCCAAAGAAAGAATAGGTATTGCCTTGAGAAATAGAAAAAGACAGATTCCTCCATTTTAGGGAGAGGCAGCAGTCATGAGAGAGATGAAACTGATAATGCCACGTAAGATTGCTCTCCAGAGGGCATGACTTGGTATTATCTTTATGAGCAGACACAGGTTATATATCCCTGGATATGGGTGAAGATTTGTAGAGAAAGTCTCTTGAGTACACATAGGCTTCCTCCTGATTACACTGGGCTGAGTGTGTTTAATGTGTAATTCCCTCCCTCTACTCTCTCAAAAACCCACCCCAATCTTCATTTAAAGTGACATGAAGACACCAGGAGAGGCAGATGTCAACACAGCCAATAAGGATTGACTAACCAACCAGTATGCTCATCTAACAATATGGCAAGTGATCTAGAGCTTCAGAGTTGCAGCATATATGGCATCATTTAACTTAATAAATAAGTGGTAGTCAGGAAGGTATAAATTACTATAAGCCAGGCATTTCACATAAATTCTCTCTGATTCTTACAACAATGCTAAAAATCAGAATTATTTTTCAAATTTTACAGATATGCTCAGAGATGTTAAGTAATCTGCTTAAGGTCACACAGCCAAGAAGTGTTAGGATTCAAATTTGTATCTGCCTTTTGCCAATGTCTATGTGTGTTCTATTCCTCCACACTGGCTCACCCCTTTAAGTGAATTACTCTATCAATTATGTATTTAGTATCCAAGCTCTTTGGTATTTAATAAACTTACCAAGTGCCTGCAGTATCATCCAATTTTAACATATCTTGATTTCAGCATCTGAAATGAACATTCAAAAATTATTTCAAATTTTAAAACTGCATTTCAAAATATATATTGGGTTAGTTATAATCCAAACTAATGTTTTCCATTAAAAAACATTATAGGAAATTAAAAGAATTGACATTGGTCTTTCAAAGGTAATTTACATAAGTGTAAAATAAAAATCATAGGACCACTATCAGATGGAGAATGCAATCTTCATGAATATAATTGAAACCCAGAGCAATATTCAAAAACCATTAGATCTTGTGAATCATTCAATGTCACGATTTTCCTAATGCTTGAACCACATGCATGTAGCTAATGACATATGTCAGAATCCTGACTTTCAAAGGCAGTTTTTTTCTATCTATACTATTAATCCCAAATCTTTTTAAAAAACATATTTTTATTGATTTCAGAGAGGAAGGGAGGGGTACAGAGAGCTAGAAACATCAATGATGAGAGAGAATCATTGATTGGCTGCCTCCTGCATGCCCCCTGCTGGGGATCGAGCCTACAACCTGGGCAGGTGCCCTTGATCAGAATCGAACCCGGGACCTTTCAGTCCACTGGCCGACACTCTGTCCCCGAGCCAAACCAGCCAGGGTGATTGGGGGCATTTCAATGCCCTTTTAGTGTCCCCAGGTTAGTGAAGGAGGGGGATTGTAAATGCATGTCTCCCATTTTGTTACTAACTTACAGCTCAATCTTTGGATAACAGTTATGTATTATGTCAATATTTTCCCTAAGGATCACCTAACTTTTGCATGTCATTACTGTTCTCTACTCAGATACCATTTCTCAATACTTTCTGCACAGAGGATTGATAATTTCTTCCTACAAACCATAATCTATATATATAAAAGCCTAAGTGACCGGCCAACCGGCCGACTGGTAACTATGATGCACACTGACCACCAGGGGGCAAACACTCAACTCAGGAGCAGAAACCATGGAACAGACTGATGAATCTCAGAGGGAAGGGGAGAGGGGGCAGGGCAGGAAGAGATTAATCAAAGATCTTATATGCATACTAGAGACCCAGTGCATGGATTCCTGCACCTGTGGGGTACCTTGGCCTGGCATGTGCCCTCTTGCAATCTGGGACCCCTCGGGAAATGTCGGAGAGCCGGTTTCGGCCCAATCCCCATAGGCCAGGCCGAAGGACCCACGGGTGCACGAATCCATGCACCAGCCCTCTAGTATGCAATGAAACTGCTTCAGATAGGGTTTAATTCCACATTTTAAGGGAAAGAGACTTTAAGAGTATTTAACCTACCAGGCATTCAAAAGTGAAAGATTTTTAAAAATTATTCACTTTTCAGAAAATGCATTCTTCTTTATTAAGATATATAATCAATATCTGATTGTTTAGATTACACTCATAAATCTTAAATTGCTCACAAGATTTTTGCTTAAGTTTTTGAGATATGCTTTGTTTTAAAGATAGTTTAGTTGGTATTTCTGCTATGAGGGCAGATCTCTCTTCTTTTAAATGTCAATTACTGATACTGAAAATTTTTTTAAGAATTGTATTTCAATTCATTATTTTTATACCCTCTTTGGCTAGAGCAAATTGACTTTTATTCTTGTCAATATAAATAGTTGTAGCTTTTTGTTCTTTATCATGTTAAAATCATTGAAACAGAAGAAAATTAGACTTTATGGTTGGGTGCTGTGTGTTAAAGGGCAATGGAGGAGTTAAATTAAATATCACGTAAAATATAGCCAGCCTTTTCTTTAGTTCAGTGCCCATGATTTGCTGGTATAAACTTTCATGGAGATATATATTTCATAGAACTTATATTTCCTTTAAAATCCTCTGGCTAAATCTGGAAGTATGTGTATTTGCTCCTACAGAGAACAAAATCAATGTGGACCATATAAATTACAGCATCTGATAATAGCCCAATATGTTGGTATGCTGTCATTCTTTTATCTAATTTTACCTTTGTGGGACATAAATTATCTTGGGCGCTGAAATATTTGAGCAAGAATAAATTTGTTTTTCTGTCTCTGGAAAGCAGGCATCACTTTGGCTGTGGCTATGGTTAAATATTTTTGCACTGAAAATAAAATCAGCATACCAAAAATACTTGAATTGAGCAAAATACCTATCTTTTAAGAAATTTTAGGCTTATTAAATTCAAAATTAGTGGTTTTTTTTCTATCTTTTTGAGTAATTTCCAACTGTTAACACTTCATAGGCAGCATTCTGTTATTCCACATCCAGGATATCTTGTAAAAGAAAAAACAATAATCTAGTTGCCTTAAGTATTCCACACTTAATATTTAAATTGAATATTCTATAATACTTCTAAATTATTTTTCAGCTTAAGAAAATTAAGAAGCCGTTTGGAATCATAAGAAACCCTAACATACATCCACTGAGGGAATTAATTATAAGAAATTATTCAAGACAGTTAATTTGTTTTTAAGATGCATAGTTGCTTACACTACTTACAAGTTACTAAGTTGAGGTTTTGCCTTATATATTAGATTTTCATGTGGAATATTTAGTTGCCTATAAATAATGCATACTCTAAAATTCCTAATGGTAATATACAAGAAAGTAGGCATTCCTACATGAATTGGTTTATCCTATTTGCTTAAGATAATACTTTTAAGATAAGTAAAATAGCCTGTGTGAGTGTGTGTGTGTGTGTGTGTGTGTGTGTGTGTGTGTGTAATTTAGTCCAGTCTTGGCCAAACAATTATAGATGCTGAAATAATGGAGTTTGAATCAACATGTTATACGTCATATTTCTGTTTGTGTCTTTTAATAACAACCCATTCTAGAGACTGCAGATTGACAAGAGAGGTTTCTGAATCCATTATAATAGTATTGGTTACACCAAAGTTAAGAACTTAAAAGTCATATTGAATAACATGTTTATTGCCCTTTTAAAGTTGAAAACCTGGAGATTCATCAGAGAATTCATAAATAAAAATTAAACCAGGTGAATCTCAGTATTTTTATAGAAAAGAAAAGTATCTTTTAAGTTCGATAGAAAAATTAAAGACTTTGATATGAATAAAGGGCCTTATATTATGCACCAGGTCAAGGAAACAATTATACTTACTTGGCTATTCTGTATATCAGAAAATATTTTTAGTGTCTTATTGCTAGAGAGGATTTATTTCCACATAAATATTTATGCCAAACATACATTAGCATGAATAGCTATTTTATGTTCTTTTCTAGTTGGGTAAAATAAGTTTTAAAAATGAGCTTTATTCTTTTGTTTAATCCTCACCTGAGGACATTTTTCCATTTATTTTTAGAGAGAGTGAGGGGGAGAGACAAATATCAATGTGAGAGAGACACATTGATTGGTTGCCGCTCCATCCCCCCGCCACCAATGTGGAGATCCAGCTTGCAACATACCAGTCCTCAGGCTGATGCTCTATCCACTGAGCCAAACCAAGCAGGGCAAACTTTTTAATGTATCATATTTCTAGTTTGGTAATTAGTAATGGGTAGAATTTGGGGGTTCTGATTTCCCAAGCCTCTGATTGTAGACTCAAGTATGCTATGCATTTCTACTCCAGCCAGGACTGGCATTCAAATTTGGAGGCTCTGAGCCTGACTCCTGTTAGTTTATCTGGCGTTTCTTACGCTTCCATCTGGGTGCAGAGGAAAGTGTTTCTGCCCAGAAAGAGAATTGGCAGCCCTGCACTTTATTGCCACTTGTACTGATTTAGCTTTTCTTCAGAACAGCCTCAATTAAGAACGCCCTATGCCTTTTGCCTTAACTTTCTCCACACGATTTTCTTGATCTTTGGTGTTTTTTAGGTCCTTCCATTTTATCAAAGTCCTAGTATTGATTCCACCCTCCTTGCTCCTACATTACAGTGTTTTCCCTCCTACATAACCCTCCTCTTCATTTTTATTTTTTGAAAAGAAATGCCCTGGTACATTTGTTTCAGCATGACATCAGGGGACTCAGGTTTACACGCCGGCCGGGTGTGACCTAGAACAATTGGTTTTAATCTCTTTATACATAAAATGGTAGAATTGGAGTAGTTTCTGCAGTGTCCCTTAGCTTCTTAAAAACAGTTTTGCCGTAAGATTTCCACTTCCTTTTACAAGTATGCTGTTGTATAGTGTGCAACAGTGAAGACATGCAAAATTCAAATTTTTTGAACCTATCGGAGCAATTTCTTTACAATATGGTTTTGCTTCCAACAAGCATAACTCTATGTTCAAAAGAGTTCTTTGTACTTTTATAATTTTTGCTTTAGAGATTTCATTGACCTATTTTCCTTATTTTTAAGTTTTTCTACCATTGTCCAAATGTATATTTCCTTTCTTTCATTAAGATCTGTTCTAAGAGCTGTGACATTTAGAGAACTGAGTCTCACACTCATGTCTAAGCTTTTTAAGACCTTGTATTGCTCTCATTTCTTGGAGAAAGATAAGCTAATAAAGGAGGGCCAGTGAATTGACAGAAATTTGGTTTTTAGGTCTGGGAATACCTGTATTTGAGAGCAATACTCTCTAAAGCAGGGGTCCTCAAACTACGGCCCGTGGGCCACATGCAAATACAAATATTGTATTTGTTCCCATTTTTTTTTTTACTTCAAAATAAGATATGTGCAATGTGCATAGGAATTTGTTCATAGATTTTTTTTAAACTATAGTCCGGCCCTCCAACGGTCTGAGGGACAGTGAACTGGCCCCCTGTTTAAAAAGTTTGAGGACCCCTGCTCTAAAGTGAGAAGTATAGACCAACCTCTTACTAACAGCCCCTCTTAGCATGAAAATTCTATGATGCCATTATGATTATATGGGCCTCAAACCTTGATCAAACCCAGGAAGAATAAATTAGAAGCATATTAATGAATGACCCAAAAAGAGAAAAAAATGACGTCTTCCATGACCAATAATATTTTAGAGCTCCTGGAGCCACAGTTCTCTTCTAGCCCCCATGTCAGACTTTCCATTCTGGTGTAAGACGGTGACTCAGACCTTGAGTCCAGCATTAATCAGCAATCCTGTATATCATTTAGAGACCCACACTGGTCAGAGGATAAATGCCTCAGTTAGAAAAAAAAAGCATATTTTGTTTCAAGAGCTTTTGAGAGGACTGGGCTGTCTTTGCATGAAGCTTTGTGTGTACTACTTACTCCTGTGCTTGCAAAGAATCTTACCCTCCACTGCTTTTCTATCCACTCACCTGCTGATGGGCACTGCATTGCTTTCAAATCTTGGCTATTGTGAATAACACAGCAACAAACATAAGAGTGCATATATTCTTTTGAATAAGTGTTTTGAGTTTCTTTGGATACAGTCCCCAAAGTGGGATTCCTGGGTCATACCATGGAATACACTCAGCTGTAAAAAAGAAGGAAATTTTACCTTTTACAACAGTATGGATGGACCAAGCAAGTATTATGCTTAGTGAAATAAGCCAGTCAGAGAAAAACAAATACCAGGAGACTGCACTATATGTGGAATCTAGTGAAAAGAAACAAAATAGAAAGAGATGTACAGATACAGAGAACAGACTGACCGCTGTCAGAGGGGAGGGGGGTAGGAGTGAAAAAGGTGAAGGGGTTAAGCACTACAAATTGGTAGTTGCAGAATAACCACAGAGATGCAGATTGCAGTGTGAGGAATACAGTTAATAATGTCGAGATAACTGGGTATGGGGCCAAGTGGGTGCTTGGGGCAGAGGGGGGAACCATTCTGTAGAGTGAGTAATTTCGTCACTTGACTCTACATCTGAAACTGGTGCAAAAAGGCATTGAATGTAAACTGTGGTTGAAAAATAAAATAAATAAAAATAAATACAAGGGTTATAAAAAAAATCTTTATCCATTTGACCTTGATTTCCCCGGAAAGGAAATAATGTCCCAGAGGGTGTTCTTCTCATCTCAGCAGTCCTCTCCCTCTGACCCATCCCCCACGAGTTCTATCATCTTCATACACAGCCTGGCCTCACCCATAACCTGAGTTTAGCTACACCCTTTCCTTATCATCCGGCCCAGCAGTCCAGATGCAGAGGTCACTTACTTGAATAAGCTTACAATGATCTTTTGAAGATCAGATGTAGATCTCCCAAATATTTAGCCGTCAACTCTCTGTGCAAAGTCTTTCACCCAATCAGATAATACTTGTTCTTTTCAAACTCACTTTTCTGCCATTAACATGCACACAACTTTCCTAAAGGTCATCTGCTAGAAGTCCGCTTCAACAGCTACAATTCAACTATGTCACTGGTGAGAAGTAAAACATTCAGTTAACTATGAATGACACGGAGTAAGTCTGTTCCTTATCCTGACGGCAGCAATTACGAGTACATTCTCATTATTGAAAATTGCTTACTTTAGAACATTAGTCTCTTGTATTTGATCCGTCTGATGATGGTTAAATACAGTATATTCATTAGTGCGTGCAGAAGAGCTCTCTAATAGCACTTAATATGTTTTCCAAATAAACTCTAATTACAAATTCTCACAGTGTGGGAGGCAGTCTGGTTTTGCCAAAGCAGGGCAGATTTAGAAATGTTCAGCCTGACAAAAAGGAGGAGGGCTCTTTCCAAGCTTGCAAGATAGTTGCTAACCTCAGTTCTCTAATGGCCAGTGAGCTCAGCAGTATCTTTATGCACAGAGTGCTGTTTACAGCGATGCCATCATTTATATGTTTTACTAAAGTACATTACAATGCATATTTGAAACCTTCACACAGGATTAAAATACATCAAGCTTACTTTAAGATTAATCTAGCAAGGAATATTGTCATCGTGAAAGATGAGTGGAACTAAGACCTATTTTAATGTTTTATGAAAACGTTATTAAAAAATCCATCATTAGTTGCATTCTCCCTCCAGTCTCTATGCTCAGTTAAAATATATTAAGCTTACTTTAAAATCAATAAAGTATTTTAAAAGGTTTTTATTCCTGGCACAACGCAAAAGTGGGATATATTTATTTTAATCTTCCTTAAACACCGAGACCTAATCTATCATTTGAAGTCATGTACTCCCCCAAAATATCATTTTGTTGAGTACATCAGCATTTCAAATGCTATGTTTCAATTATTTTCTAAACCCACTAGAAAAATGTTGCTTTGTTTTGGTATTGTTTTGTTTCTCAAAGGTGGTTATTTATTTGTTATTGTTGTAAGGATCCATATGGATCCAAATGGAATCAGTCACTGGGAAACCCACACTGAAAAACTGTAGGGATGAAAAAGGACTAATGCTGTATGATTCCACTCACATGAAGTATCTAAAGTAGCCTAGATAATAGAATCTGAAAGTGGGAAGATAGTTGCCAAGAGCTGTGTAGGGAGAGGGGGAATTAGTGTTTAATGAGTATAGATCTTCAGTTTTGAAAAATGAAAAAGTAATAGAGACATGTTGCAAACAATGCGAAACACTTCACATGACTGAACTGTATACTTAAAAATAGTTAAGATGACCCGGCCAGTGTTGCTTGATGGTTGAGTATCAACCTATGAACCAGGAGGTCACGATTCCATTACCTGTCAGGTCACATGCCTGGGTTCCCTGGTTGGTCCCCAGTAGGGGGCGTGCAGGAGGCAGCTGACCAATGATTTTTCTCTCATTATTAATGTTTCTATCTCTCTCCTCTCCCTTCCTCTCTGAAATAAATTAAAAATATAGTTAGGATGGTAAATTTAATATTATGTGTTATTTATCTCAATTAGAAAAGAAACAAGAAATAAAACTTCTAGTCTTCCTTCTACTATAATTAGACATATAAATTTCAACAGCCATTTCACTTCTCTGTTTCCATATGTATTTGTAAAATTAGCTTCTGAAAGGTTTTTTACTGTTGACCTTGCCAACAACTGAAAAGACAAAATCCTCTGGTATTGAGTCTAACTCCACATTTGCTTGTAAATTATAAAATTTCCCTCCACTTGATAGAATCATCAATTTTCATCTTGGGCCCAAAGACTGGACATGTGTGAAATATGCAATTGAGAAATATCTAATAGAAAATTAAATTGAATTCTTTCTCCTCTTATATTTGTACACCTTACCAGTTATTCCATAAACTTGCCTAAGAGAGGACAATCTTCCAAATTCAACTAGAAACACCTTAAACCAGAGGTGTGGCCTCATTCTGAACTGAGGCTTTGAATACATGTAGAGTTGGTTTTCTATTCATCCAATGACGGATATAACTGCCTCTCTGAGCTTCACTTCCTGTTGACTATTAATACTAAATTATACTTGGCAGAGTGATATTTAACTTGGTTTATTTTTATGAGTGTTTTAAACACTTTCTCTTTCAAGAGAATATTTCTACCTGGTTCCCTAAACAAATAATGAAAACACCAAAAAGCATAATACAATATGTGCCTTGCTTACTAACAGTCGCTTAAAATTGAGTAAGTGCTGCACACCTGGATGAGCTAAATGCATTTTTTTTAACTTCTTTGATGACCTGTCATACTAAATACTGTATTTCAATTGCTTTTCACCATAGAATCCCCCCGCTCAGTCTCTCTAAATGAGGTTCACATTTCACTGTGGTCTCAGAAGCAATTTCCCATTGTGACTCACAGACCCCCAAGCTCCAAACATTATTAAGATTTTTCTGTATCCATTATAAACTGCTCTGCAGCATAACAGTGAATCATCATAATTTTGTTAGGCCAGATCCGCAGGTGATAGAACAATAAAAAAAGAACCCAAGAAAAGGCTCACACTACATTTCAGCAAAGGATTTCCAACCAGTTTGACAGCTCTATAAAGCTCTAAGAAACGTGCTCATTCCCTCTCTCTCTCACCCATACAGTGAGTGAATGTAGTGAGTACACCACCTGGAACCTCTACTCTCTTCCCATGCTTGTCAACCTTATCAAACATGAATATAGAACAAAACTATATTTATCAAACACAAATATAGAACAAAAAAGGAGAACATGGAGAATGGAGACAGAGGGTCTGACATGATACCACAACCCTAGCATGATCATTGTATGTCTGTATCAGTTTGCATCTAGATGCTATCTGTATCAACACCTATTTTGGCATATAGTTACTCATAGAATGCTCAGATGTTTACTTTTGGTGTCTTTACTGGAAATTCCATTATATGTGTGGATGAAAAAAAAAGAGGTTTCATGTAAAGCAATCTAACAGGATAATCTGATCATAAATTTCTGACTGAGCAGGTCATGGTGGGTAGTCATGCCCCAGGCATATAACTTCCTAGTAAAAGGTTTATCTTTGCTGTCAGCCAGACCTGTCCATTATTCTTGTGCATATAGGTTATCACACCTTTGAAATACTAGAGGTACTATGCCTCCAAGGGGGTGATGACCCTCATGAGAGCACATAATCTTGTTAATTATCCTGTATCCAATTCCTATCTTGCTAATTTCATATATGTTCCCTCCCTAATTTCAAATGCATAAAGAACGCTGCAAAACGGTGATTCCTTGAGCACTTGAGATCTTGCTCCCCGCACAGATCAGTTTGGCTGAAATGAACTCATAAAATGTTTCTACAGGTTGTGGATGTTTCTGACTTTGACATATGCAAGTTTTAAATTATATTGTATTTATAATTATCTTCTGCAATATTTAAGTTTCTTTGATTATTACTTTGACACAATCCTAATGAACTGGAAGGCAAAACATGTAACTTGTTTCATGGCTTTGAAAACACATGGTGAATTTACTTTCCAAAAATATCTTGAGCTTTTCCTGGCACTTGCTAACCTTTATATCCGTGATTTTCAACCTTTTTCATCTCATGGCACATATACTAATTATGAGAATTCTGTGGCGCAACAAAAAATATATTTTTGCCAATCTGACAGAAGCAAAAAGGTATCATTTTGATTCATTCCCATCCGATGGCAGTTGTCATTTTCTTATTTGACAATCTAAGGCAGTGGTTCTCAACCTGTGGGTCGCGACTCCTTTGGGGGTCGCCTAAGACCATCGGAAAACACATATATAATTACATGTTGTTTTTGTGATTAATCACTATGCTTTAATTATGTTCAATTTGTAACAATGAAAATATATCCTGCATATCAGATATTTACATTATGATTCAAAACAGTAGCAAAATTACAGTTATGAAGTAGCAACGAAAATAATGTTATGGCTGGGGGTCACCACAACATGAGGAACTGTATTAAAGGGTTGCGGCATTAGGAAGGTTGAGAACCACTGACCTAAGGGAAAAGAGGTCAGTGCCCTGACTAAAGAGTCAGGTATTGCATGTTTTAACAATTCTTGTGGCACACCACTGTGCTGCAGCAGATGGCTGAAAATTGCTGCTGTATTCGACAATACCAACATCATATATTTCACCAGCATTAGGAATTGTATTTAGCATATTTATTATAAATGAGTTATTTCTTATTTAAAGGCCTATTTCATTAAAACAGGGTTACTAGTTTACAGAAAACTTTTGTTCAAATTTATTATATATTCTTATCATTTCTTTTCTTGCTTATTTAAGCATTTATTTTTAATGTTACTGTGTAACATTTTACATGTTTTGCTTATGTAATAATTATATTAAACTTCTGCCCCATTTCCTGGAATACTCTTTCAAGATTGCTGTTTTAGTTGTGTCTGTTATCTTAAAATCAATTGATATTTAAGTGGTGGGTCAGAACTTGCTCTTTTCATCTTTCAGAGACTCTAAGAAACGTAGTATCATTGTATTTTGCCTACAACTTTTCCCCCCCATCTAAGACAAATAGCGGAGTGGAGGGGACTTATAGTTTCTCTACCAAAGAATCTTAATATCTAAGGCAGTGGTTCTCAACCTTCCTAATGCCGCGACCCTTCAATACAGTTCCTTATGTTGTGGTGACCCCCATCCATAAAATTATTTTTGTTGCTACTTCATAACTGTAATTTTGCTACTGTTATGAATCATAATGTAAATATCTGATATGCAGGATATATTTTCATTGTTACAAATTGAACATAATTAAAGCATAGTAATTAATCACAAAAACAATATGTGTTTTCCGATGGTCTTAGGCGACTCCTGTGAAAGGGTTGTTCGACCCCCAAAGGGGTTGTGACCCACAGGTTGGCGACCCACAAGTTGAGAACCGCTGATCTAAGGAATATCTTGAAACTAATGACAAAATCGAATCTTTTTATTTTCTATTTTGAATTGCTACTTAATGATACAACTCTGGATATGGGTAACTGAGAACATTAGTACTTCCTTATTGCAAATCAAGGAGTCATCATATAAACCAATATTTGCATAATTTTGTGCTAATTAAAATTATTGCTTTAAAGCAGAGGATTTCTGCGTAATGAATGCCATCATTTGGTGGAACACTAACATTTCTCTCTTTGTAGTAGTCCATACAGAAAAACTGTGTCCAGGCGAAAGGCTTAAAGAACTCTGTCTTATAGACACCCCCACCAAAAGCCATGCTCTGTATCTTAAATATACCCTCTGAGTAATGAAATCCACTTCAAATATAAACACCAACTTCCAACATAAATCCCCTTTGAGATCATAAGTCATGGCATGTGTCAGGATTTTTATTTGAGTTTTAAAACAAATAATAAAATACCCTAATAAAGTTGAATCTTCAGGAGTGAGGTCTTTGGTCTGTGCATTTTTTACAAAAAGCTTTTTGCCCCTTCCTGTTCTCTTCCTCCTCCTTCTTAAAAAATATTAACTAGTGTGCCTGGCTGGCATGGCTCAGTGGTTGAGCATTGACCTATGAACCAGGAGGTCACGGTTCCATTCCCCGCCAGGGCACATGCCTGAGTTGAGGGCTCAATCCCCAGTGTGGGTCGTGCAGGAGGCAGCCAATCAGTGATTCTCTCTCATCATTGATGTTTCTATCTCTCTCCTCTCCCTTCCTCTCACAAATCACTTAAAATATATTTTAAAATATTAACCAATTTGATTATCATATTTCCATTTTTATACTTAAAGTTTGAATATGATAGTATGGGATGTCTGATAATTCAGTCACGTTGCTGAAATCAATGTGTGTTTTTCTAGACACGTCAATCTGCCAAGGCCGTGGTTAATATCAATCCATTTGAATG
The DNA here is from genome assembly GCF_000147115.1 of Myotis lucifugus. Taxonomy (NCBI): domain Eukaryota; kingdom Metazoa; phylum Chordata; class Mammalia; order Chiroptera; family Vespertilionidae; genus Myotis; species Myotis lucifugus. The sequence continues at coordinate 162,929 of NW_005871477.1, forward strand.
ATCTAACTATTTTGTGAAACCCTGAGAATATTAGAGCCTTAAACTTTAATTACTTTGCCTGGTTTATTTTTATAGCTGAGCAAACAAAGGTCATGAGCATTTTAGTGATTTGAGGTTAAAATCAGGCCTCTTGATTTCCATTCCATCCAGTGCTCTGACTACTATATTTTTAGTGTTTTTTTTAAAATCTTTCCAATAATACTACAAAGCTGTTAGAAGCCAGGCTGTGACTTAAACACTTAAATAACTCTTTACTCATTATCTTCAATCAAACACCTACGTATAGCTTTAATTTAATAGGTGCTCAATTCATCTTGTTGATCAATTTGCTAAAACTCAAATATCCCCAGGATAAATATTTTAGGGTGATTCTCAAAATTGTCATATAGACAGCAGATATAATCTTATACTTTTTAAGGCTTTTTTATTTTTCTCAAAAACAGTCAAGCTATTGATCTATATTTTGCTACTCATCTATGGGTACAAACAATTAAATCTTTTTTTGCAATGATGTGAAACTGTAATAAATATCTAAACAAATTTTAAGAATCCATCCTGGTAGTGGAAGCTAAGACAATATACTTGGTATTTTAGAGGCTTCCTAAGAATAGTTTCTCTAACACTGGATATATATTGTGTGGAAACCTATGTTTTCCAAGAAACATAAGAAGTAATATCAACTTTACTTTTAGTCATTATAAAATGAAATGATAGTTTTAATTATTAATTAAATTATTAATTCATATTCAAAGTGCTATATAATCCTTAGTGTCTGACGTCCAAGAAAAGGTAGTTAACTCTTTGGTTTACCTGAAAAAATATTCATTTTTAAGTGTGTATATGTGAAAAATAGCTGCAACCTAATTGCCTTGAAGTTGAAAAATGCTATCATTTAAAAATTTAAATCCATTCACATTTTTATTCAAATCTGTATGAGAATATAATTAAACAACCCCTCCTTGTCCTTCAATTTATGAAGCCAAAAACAGTGTTAATAATATACTCCAGATGTCAGACATCTGGACTGAAATTACTCTGGTGTGCTAGGATAACACTCACAGGTATTAAATCTTTTCCTAAAAGCACTTCCTGGTATTATTATTTAGGGGGAAAAATGATTATTGGCACACAAGTGATTATTATTCTAAGTGAGCTCTTTGAGTAATGTCACTCTCCCTATCACACTTGAAAGAAAGGCAAAGTCCTTTTATATTAACTTAAAGCTCTATGTATTGATCTGGTTCCTGTTTTAACTTGACTTTCTCTAGTATCCTCCTCTCCCGGATGATGCTCCAGCTTCCACAGTTTACCTTTTATTATTCTAGCAGGGCCTTAGAATCTTTGTCTTATCTGGAATGTCCTTTCCCCAATCTTTGCATGGCTAATATGAACATTTTATCACGCAGAACTTTGCCCAAATGACATCTTCTCGGAGAAACTTTCCTGCCACTCATCCTAAAATAAACACACAGGAATTCATCATTACAGCATAACATCCTTACCCCTGGGTGATTATTATGATTATTAATATCTGTCTCTGCCTCCACTGACCTCCCCACTAGAATTTAAAAAAAATTCTTGAGAATAGAGTCCTTCTTGCTTCTGTTATTCTCTCTCTAATACCACAAAATATGTCTGTCATATTATAGAGACTTACGTTTATTGTAACATCTGATGATACAGCATGACATGGCAGAGCACACAGATGAACTCCAGCAGAAAAGTCTCAGAGATTATAAAACATAAATATTAAATCTGAAAGGGCTCTTAGAAACCAGTCTTGATTCTACACATGAGTCTGAAAGTTCAGGTTCATGCCCAAGGTCACATATGGAAAGGGTCAGAAAACCCAAGTATTTTGTCAATAAGTAATCTACCTTTCTCATCCTTCCAAGGCTAGGAATTTACTGAATTCCTGCTTTGTAGAAATACTGTACTCTGTTTCACTGGCCAGAAAAATAGAGAGGGGTTCAGAAGATTGTTGGTCTGAGTATTTTATTTTGCAAATCATTTTACTGTGGGGAAAGAGTAAGGCTTTAGAAATTAATAGAGCAGGAAGGTTAATATTTGCTGTGATGGCTGTGTTGAAAAAGAAAGGGGGGGCAGGATATGATTGAGCCCTTGAAATTGAGGGAGAATAAATTAGTTGGAACTGGTGGAAGAAAAAAATTCAAGGTAAAGGAAGCTGTTAACCAAAGCTGACATAGGTATTTGGGGTAGAAAATGAATTTGGACAGGTTGTTTTTACTCAGATAAGAAAGACTTGAGGGAGGCTAAAATCCTTGACACTTATTCAGATGATAACATAATGAAAACAAAGGTAATTAATTTTAAAAGGGAACACTGAGCACCCCCCTCCTTCTATTACAATATGTCTCAAAGTGGTGGTGGGGCCTGTACAGCTGAGCTGTGAATGTTTTGCAAATAAATGCCCACTTCTGCCACTAGTGGGTGTGGGAATAATTATTAAAAGTTCCCCAGGCAGATTCTGATAACCTCTTGCTTTCTTCCTCCATAATGAAAATGTTCTTTCAAATGTGTTTTCCTTAAAGCAAATGACAGAACATCTTATGAATAGGGTTGACATTTATAGAAAATAACCACCATGCTAAAGCTACTGGCTTAGTAGAAAGGGGGGGATATTATAAATGAAATATTTAAGTAATAAATTAAATCGGCGATATATGTTAGTTAAACCTTTATGATTTTAAAAACATGATTATTAACCTCAATGTCTAAAAACACTCCTATGTAATTTTAAAAATACTAAAGGCCATTTACCAATTATTCACTAATGGGAAAAAGTCAGCTTCACAATTTGCATTTCTGCAACTGTAATGAATAATTATTAAACCATGACAATAGCATATATAAGACCAAAAATAATCTTCTCATTGTCCTTCACTTCTTCTCTTGTAGGTTGTAGTTTTCCTTCTAGAGATAAATACTGGGAATTGTTATTTACTTGAATAAAGATATTATTCATAGATAGTTGTGACTTGTTTACATATCAAATGAAAATCCACGTTACAAAGGGTTTTCTCATGAATATTGAAGACTTGCAGCTTGTGAGTTTCTTGTATGGATGCTGTTTTATGGGATCTGTTTAGTCTGCTTTAGAGATTATAGGTGGTAATTTAGATATTTGTTCAAAGAGGAAGAATAGGAAATGTTGATCTCCTTTTGGAAATTGTGTTCTAAGTAACTCAGTTACCACAATGTTTTCTTTTTTCACACATCTATCATCTTGTCTCAGAAAAAAATTTAAAGAATGAAGAAAAGGAAGGAAGAAAGGAAGGGAGGAGGACGGAGGAAGGAAGGTACTGTTGGTTATCAATTACTACACACCAAAAAAGTCTATTCCAAAATTAAATAGCTTAGAACAGAACAATTTGTTTGCTCATGGGAAACACTCAACTTGGATGCCGTCTGTGCTACATGTGATATTGATTTGGGGATATTTGACTTGAAGTATTCAAGAAGGTATCATTCACCTATTTTCTGTCTCCATTGGGGTGGCTGGACCATCAAGGAGTTAGTCTCTTAGTCTCTCCTCTTCTTCTTCTTCTTCTTCCTCCTCCTCTTCCTCCTCCTCCTCTTCTTCTTCCTCTTCTTCTTCTTCTTCCTCTTCCTCTTCTTATTCCTTCTTCCTTTTCTTCTTCTTCCTTTTCTTATTCCTTCTTCCTTCTTCTTCTTTCTTCTTATTCCTTCCTTCCTTCCTCCTCCTCCTCCTCCTTCCTTCCTTCCTTCCTTCTTCTCCTCCTCCTCCTCCTCCTCCTCCTCCTCCTCCTCCTCCTCCTCCTCCTCCTCCTTCTCCTTCTTCTTCTTTTCTCTCTCTCTCTATCTCTATCTCTATCTCTATCTCCTCACATCATAAAGATTCTCTATGCCTTTTCCCTCCATCATTACATGATGGCTCAGGTCTTCATGAAAGCAAATGTGGAAGCAATTGGACTCATAAGTATAGTATTACTTCTGCCACATTCTCTAGCTCGCAAGTTATGAGGCTAGCTTGGGTCAAGGGAGGAATAAAGATTCTATTTCTTGATTGGAGCAGCAATATGTATAATTCAGGGATGCAAGACACCATTCATGCCTATCTTTGTAAACTATCTACTATAGAAAGAAGAATAAAAACAAAAGCAAATAAAGCAAAACAAAACTCTTGTAAAATTATTCCCCAATGTTATCCTAGTTAATATCTCCTCTTTTTTAGAAAATACATATACTTATTGATTTCAGAGAGGAAGAGAGGGAGAGAGAAATAAAAACATCAATGATGAGAGAGAATCATTGATTGGCTGCCTCCTGCACCCCCCACACTGGGGACTGAGCCGGCAACCCTGAAATTTGCCCCAACTGGGAATTGAACTGTGACCTCCTGGTTCATAGGTTGACGCTCAACCACCGAGCCAAGCCGGCTGTGCTCTCCTCTTTTTATTAAGCCATTCATATGGGGGTCAAACTACTGCCTCTCCATCTTTCCTATTATGTCAAACCTTAATTATACCTCTCTCTTTATGTATGCTCCCCTTCCCCGTCTTCATCTCTACTCCAAGCACGGTCCAGACATCATCTTTCTTCTGGATTATTACACAAGATTTTATCTGTCCCTGGTCCCCCCTTCACTATATCCTTCATACTGTTACTGCGTAATCTTCTTAAAAGTAAAAAAACAAAAACAAAAAAAAAACCATCATATTACTTCCCTCCTTTAAAGTCTTGAATATCTCTATACTGCATAAACCGTGAAATCTAAATTTCTTATCATTTTCTACAAAGCAATCTCTAATCTGTCTCATGGCTGCTATCAGTCTTCGGCCCTAGCCATTTCCTTACAAATAAGCAACTCATGCTCTCATCATTCTGATCTATTTACAGTTCCCCAAATGCACCATATTCATGTTTTATCTATTTTTACATGCATTTCCCTCTCCCTAGAAAGTTATTCCCCTTCATTTATTCGAAAATGCCTCACTCTGTAAGACTCAGTCCAAAGAATGGATTCTCTAGAGCTATCCTTGACATATCCACTCAAAGTTGATAAGCTTTGGGTTTGAATGATTTCTGCACCAGATATTTCTAGTGTTTAGCCTGCTTATTCCATCATAGCGGGCTTCAGTGGATATCCAACAAACTAATCAGTGCAAACAGTGAACTAATCTTACCCTGTATGGCAAGAGTGAGGGGATAACTAGTATTGTTTCTAGAAAGAACCGATCCCCACTGCAAAGGAAACTGACTTCTAAGACCAGATTGATCCAAATATGAATGGTAACAATACTGGGCAGAAACCATGATGGCAGAGCCCACAATATCCCCAGTTTCGGCTTTTGTGATATAGGGTCATAAAACAGGGTTGTAGTTGAATACCTTTTACCGGACATTCAGAAACTTCTGGAAGTAACAGAGCAAGATGAGAGCAGAAACTATCACTGCAAAAGCTAATTACAAGTCAAGAGCACGGTGTTTAATAGTTATCCCAACCACTATGGGCAAATTTACAAAACCCATTATATCTATAAGGTGTTATTGAGACTAATGATGGGATTCCTATTGCAAGGTAATATCCATTCCAAACATATGCATTTAAAAAAGATGATTATGCTAAGTAGCAACCAAATATTAGTTTATAAAAATGTGTTTAATAAAAGCAGAAAGTTTTCTCATATCAATTCACAGAAATTCAATAAATCTTGAAGTGTTAGTGACGAAAATTAACACGGATATTTAAAATTAAGTTCAAATTACCAAGCAATATGTTGGCACAAAAGTAGTAGAATCTTCCCTTTCTGGTGGTCATAGTGGTTTTATATATAATTATTTTTTGTTAGTTTAGAGAGAGAGGAAGGGAGAGAGAGGGTGTGTGTGGAGGGGGGGGAGAGAGAGAGAAAGAACAACAATGATGGGAGAGAGAAATATCGATGGGTTGCCTCCCCCACACAAACCAACCAGGAATCAAACCAGAAACCTGGGGGCATGGTGCCCTGACTGGGAACTGAACCTGCCACCCCTTTAATGTATAGGACAACACTCCAACCAATCAAGACACACTAGCTAGAGCTTTATTTCTAATCCAAGATGAATTTCTTATGCTTCCTGGGGTCAGTTGAGTCTAGGCATAAATATGGGTCCTTGTGGGTTCTGAAAATCTGAAGGTTTTACCAAAACACACATTTTTTAAAAAATATATGTTATTGATTTTTTTACAGAGAGGAAGGAAGAGGGATAGAGAGTTATATACATCGATGAGAGAGAAACATCGATCAGCTGCCTCTTGCACACTCTCTACTGGGGATGTGCCAGCAACCAAGGTACATGCCCTTGACCGGAATCGAACCTGGGACCTTTCAGTCCACAGGCTGATGCTCTATCCACTGAGCCAAATCGCTTAGGGCCAAAACACACATTTTGTATAAAACATTCCCTCATAGCACTCCAGGAGCTGCGCTCAAGTACACACTTAGAAGGTATTGCCCGGCTGGCCTGACTCAGTGGTAGAGCTTCAACCTATGAACCAGAAGGTCACAGTTCAATTCCAGGTCAGGGCACATGCCTGGGTTGCAGGCTCAATCCCCAGTGTGGGGCATGCAGGAGGCAGCCAATCAATGATTCTCTCTCATCATTGATGTTTCTCTCTCTCTCTTCCTCTCTGAAATAAATACAAATATATTTTTAAAATAGTATCAGTATTATGAGGTGGAAAGTGAAGAACTATTTCTTAAGTGACTGGTGTCTGCCAGGAACCATGCCTGGCATTTCTGCATATACCCCTTTTTAAAGAAGTTGCAATAATTACATGAGCTTATTGATACTTATTGATACTAACTCTAGTTTAGGAATCAGGAACTAGAAACCCAAAAAGTTAAAAAAGAAAAAGTCCTGTGTAAGGTCACACATTAGTTAGATGTAGACAGAAGTGGGAATTAGAGCCATCTCTTTATGCTCCTTCTGGGTAGACCTCCTGAGAAATCCATCTATGAATCATGTATACCCCTGCAGCTTTTGTGAAATAATGGCCTAGATTTTTGAAGTGAAAGTTGGAGAGCAGTTTCTTAATTGTCATATGAATAACAAGTTTCAAGGATATAATGGTCGATTAATAAAATGGAAAAATATTCCTTTCAATTGCTTGGTATCAGAACCCCTAGTGGACAAATTACTAGTTTACCTTAGGGATGAGAAAAAGGAGGCTGTGGAGGTTAAGTTTTGAACCTATTAGGACAGGTAAACAAAGACAACAAAATGAATTCCTCACTGACTCTAGCTTCTTTCCCTCTGCTTCGCATCATCTTCACTCCACTATCTGAGGACCAGGGAAGGAGAGAATGCTGGGAAGCTCAGGTGGGCCAGGGGGCTTTTGCCCTGAAGTGATCCATATGATTCACGTTCCGTTAGCCAAACACAACTGAGCAGAGAAGGGAAACATAACTTTCTCTCTCTACCCAAAGAGAGAAATGGAAATTAGTGACCAGTAACATATCTATCTAACATCACATTGTGTGGATAAGTGAGCTGGATTTAACCTGAGGCAGCTTAACGCTAGAGCCAATGCTTTTAACACCTACGTTTTCTCCATGTGCAGAAGGGATACATGATCTTACCCAAGTCACACTGTTAGAACATGGGACCTCACAACAGAACCACGCTCTTAATGAATACCAACGTGAAAAACAGGGCGCATTAAAAATACATCAGATATAGATGAACTCCTAGATCTTACAGTAAAATTAAAACATACATTTGGAAAAGCAAGATGACATAATCCTGAAGAAAAATCCATTTTTCTGCATTAGGGAGACAAAGCAGAAGAAAAAGTAAAAATCCATATGCACCATGGTGTTAATTAATTTTAGCTAATTATGTAATATTTGCAAGAATTGCCAAAGAAGCGGAAAAATTAAAGTACTGAACAATATATCTAGTCTATGCATGTAATAGTACATCATCTTGGAAAAAGTTAAATTTCAGAATTGTATTCACTGAACACATTGGCTTTATTATCCAATGTATATTTTATTAATAGCCAACTTGTGCCAAGCCTTAGTAATACATAGAGCAAAACGGATAAGATCCATGCACTCTTTTACTTACTTTCTGGTTAGAAAGACAGAATATAAAAACAAGGAAGCACTAACTAATCAAATTAAGGAATTACAGATTATTATTAGAGATAAAGAACAGGGTCTAAAATTGTATTACCACCTTAAATGCTTATAAAATACACATATAGTCACTGACCTGAAAGCAGTTCAATGCATTCAAAAAGGTGGCTTTTACTTTTGGATCGTGGTATTATGCTGAATTTATTTCACCTTAAAATTTTTTTTTAGTGTGGTTAATTATAACAAGACAAACACCCCAATTGAAAAATAGGCAAAGAAAATGAAAAGCTAATTCACAAAATAATAAATTTAAATAACCAATTAACAAGAACAAATATTACTTCTTCAGGGTAAATTGTATTCACTCCATGATTAGGTTACCTTATACATTTTCCGAACACTGTGCATCACTTAATATTATTTGTAATTATAAAACCATTTTTTTCTATCCTAAATTATATGTTTCTGGAGAGCAAGAACTATCGTCTGTTTTGTTCCCTATTGAATCTTGAGTTTCTGCTCTGTAATAGGGATAGAGTAGGCAATCTGTAAATATTTTCTGAATAAATCAATGAAACTTTTAGCATTTAAATTAAGTAAATGAGTTCCAATTGATACAATATACCCCCTTTTCTCATCAGTCTAGAAGAGTTAAAATTATACAAATCCATGTTGGTTTCTCATTGCTTGCATGAAAATGAATTGATAAAATATTTTCTGAAGGTTCTTTTTTTGCAAAAATGTGTCAAGGGGCTTTATAAAAGCTCTCATTCAATTTTGTAGTCTCTTTCATGTAAAATCTGGCTAAAGCAAATAAAACTGGTGCACAAAGCTCAGATATAAACTTTAGTACAGAATCCTATATAATAAAAGGGTAATATGCAAATCGATCAAACGACAGAACGACCGGTGGCTATGACGCGCACTAACTACCAGGGGGCAGACACTCAATGCAGGAGCTGCCCCCTGGTGGTCAGTGTGCTCCCACAGGGGGAGCGCTGCTCAACCAGAAGCCCAGAAGCCAGGCTCACAGCTGGCGAGTGCAGCGGCAGTGGTGGGGGCCTCTCCTGCCCCTGCAGCAGCGCTAAGGGTGTCTGACTGATGGCAGGTGGACATCCCCCGAGGGCTCCCGGACTGCGAGAAGGCACAGGCCAGGCACGAATCTTGTGCACCGGGCTTCTAGTGTTTATATAATGAATAGGCTTTCTTTGGCAGATTGCATGTTAAATGTGTTAGCCTCCTCCTCTGGACACTTGCAAGACACTGAAGCCATTTGGAGCAGGAGATAAGAAATGCAGAAACACCTTCAGAAGGCAGAGTGAGAAGCCCTGAAAACGTGTGCTTCTTAATTAATTTAGACCTTTCTCAAGAAAACTGCTGGAGCATTTGCCAGCATACTTGCCAAATTCTGAAGCTATCTAAGGAGAAAACCTAAAGAGCTGGGTGGGGGTCTCTGCAAGAAAAACTTTCCACCTGTTTTTAGGGCTTGGAAGATGGAGATGGCTAGACTGTCAATCAGAGACCTAGGATGGTCTGGTCCTTAAAGCAAACAAGAGACAAGCTGAGCCTTACTGAAACTTTGTCCCAACCCTGACCCAAATTAATTATTTGAATAGAGGAGGAAAAAGGGAAGCCACTACATTTTGCTTTATATATAATATATAGTTTATAATAAAAAATTACTAGGCATGGGAAAGCCAGATTATATAACCTACAGTTGAGAGAGAAGGCAAATAAATACAGATCTACAAATGATTCAGATATTGTCGTGGGCAAAAATTTAGAAAACTATTATTATTACGTTAAAGGACGTAGAGGAAAAGTTGAACAGAATAGATGGACACATGGAGAATTTCACCAAAGAATTTGAATACAATAAAAAGGAAAGAAATGGGCAATTTAGGAACAAAAAATGCCCATGATATCAATTACTAAGAAGTCAGTGCAGATCAAACAAAGGAAAAACGCAGGTTTAGTGGACTCCAAGACAGGTCCTAGAAAAAATACCCATAAAAAAAGCAAAGAGAGAAAAATAGGATTATTAAAACAACAGAATTAATGACATGTGGAATGCTCTCAAATGAAGTATGAAACATACAATTAGGATTTCAGGAGAGGAAAGAGAGTGAGTGAATGAACCTAAATGATATTTTCAGAGATAATAATAGTTTTCCAAAGCTAATAAAAGAGGTTAACTCAGCAATCTATTGAATTCAGCAAAACCCAAGAAAGCTACACAGGTGTATAATGTTAAAATTCTGAGAACTAAAGACAGATATTAAAAAACCTTAAAAACAGCCAGACGTAATAAAATATATCATACCTTCAAAGGGACAGCAATAAAAGCGATGACAAACGTCTCAAGAAAAAAAAAAGGGGGGGGTGGGGCAGCAGAAATACAGAAGGCAAAGAAATATAACTTGTATTAGTTTCCTAGGGCTTCCATAGCAACATACCACAGGCTGGGTGGCCTAGAGAACAGAAATGTATTTCCTCATAGTTCTGGAGTCTAGAAATCCAAGATCAAAGTGTCAGCAAGGTAGGTTTTTTTTGCTGTTTTTTTTTTTTCTCTGTGGCTTTCAGAAAATAAAATAAAACTTAAAACTGGTGAGCAAAAGAAATTTATAAACCCAATACTATAGTAATTATGCTAAATACCTCAGATGAGGTAATTTAAATTACTAAAATTCTATAGTAATTTAATATAAATTAAATACCTCATATGAAGTGCTAAGGTTGCTATAATGGATTAAGCAAAAATTACAAGGGACGCCCATAGATAGATAAATATAGAGAGGCAGTTAAAAAAATAAAAAAAAAACAAACTGAAATTTGAAAAAAGAGAAAAAAATACTATACAAACACAACCTAAATAAAAGGTGGTATAAGTAAACTAAGACATATAGGTTCAGAATGTATACATCAACTACTGACACACAAAAAGGAAAAATGTAGAATTCTGTTGCAAAGAGAAATGTTCACACGTGATAGAATAAGCAGACAAAACATCAGTCAAGACATAGAATATGTGAACAGCACAGTTGACAAACTGGACCTACATTGTACAAAGGTGTCCATGGAGTCTTCAAACACAAGTAATATTGGGGGAGAAGAGAGGGTATCAGGAGGGCTTTTCCATGTTGGTAACACTGTATTTCATAATCTGGAAGCTGGTTACCTGCATACTCTAAACTTTATGTGTGTGTTAATTCTTTTTAAGGAAAACAATTGACAGGAATTTCCATCCACCTGTGATTTGCTTTTGAAAGTATTCCTAACTGGTGCTCTTCACTGGACTGAAATCTCTCTGATGCGAGCTTGGGGCTTTTTTCTTACTTAATAATCCCTTTATTTAACTCCCCAAAGCACTTAATGCCCACATAATTGCTCCTAACTTATAAAGATTTCTCATCTCAATAGTGATAGAATTCTATTATTCATATATTATTATAACTTCTCATCAAAATGTCTTTTTTTTTAATGTGCCATTGCCTCACACTTAGGTGAAAAGTAAGGGCTAGAAAATGAAGACACTGTTTTCTGAACCAGTCACATATCTCGTCTAATCACAAACATAAAATTTTTTAAAACAACATTTGAGACGGGTTATAACCCAATTTTTCTGTAAGGAAACCGATTTAGATGACCTAAAGTGCTCATCTTTGGGCGATAAAATTGTCACAGCAGTATTTAAACCCCTATCTACTTCACTACAAAGTTTCTATTCTTGCTGCTTTATCTTTCTTTGACTATAATAAAATAATTGAGCCTCTGAATTAATAACCAATAATGGCTTGACAGCTATTAATATCTGGTTAGATAGTAACTGTAAAGTTTTTGTTTCAAACAGCATTTTTGGTAATAGGCTGAAGAAATAAATGACATGATAACTGTAGGAAATGATTTAAGATCATGAATTGAGAAAGTCTAAATCAAGAAATTCTTTCATCACCCTTTGATTGTTACTTCCAGGTATTTGGGAACCCACTCAACTATATCAAAGGCTGGCCTGATCTCAGGTGAATGTGCTATGCATGGCCTGTGAATCCTGGTCCTGGGTTTTGTTTTGTGCCTTGAATTTATGTATAAAAAAATAACATGGTAGGTTCTTCACAGATTAAATTTATGCAATTTCATAGACTTATTTTTAACGGCAATCAAGAGCTACTTATAAATAAGCTACTTAGTGAGTTATTAAGACCTAATACAATTTGATATGCATAAATTAAATGTGGCATCTTATTAAAGACTTGTTAAAATTCTAATTCTGTACTCTACTAAGAAATCTGGCTTCTACACATGCCAGATAATTTTGCAAGGCTCCTATAGATAGTTGAGATTTTCACGTTTTTCTGTAGGACATTTTATTACCGGTTCACCATTAGAGTTACCAGTGTTTGAATTTGTGCTACCCTTAATATTAATGAATTATTATTGGTTTCTCTTCATCCTTATCAAACTAATCTGTTGTGGGTATCTTGGTTAACCCTTTCCATGGTGGCATACTTATGCCAGTAACACATGTATGTTTTGCAGTTAGAGTGTGAATTACCGACAATTCTACTATTAAAAGAGATGATACATAGGAGATTTTATTGGCGATGGGTTGGCAGTAAATTTATTTAATTTATTGCATTATAAAGGGGTGGCAGAAGTAGGCTTACAGTTGTGAATAAGCATAACATAAAAAGTACTCGTATATTATTACTAGAGGCCCGGTGCATGGATTCATGCACTGGTGGGGTCCCTCAGCCTGGCCTTCGCCCTCTCGAAATCTGGGACCCCTCCGGAGATGTAAGATTGCTGGTTTCAGCCCTATCCCAGCAGGCCATCCTGAGGGATGTAGTAGCACTGCTGAGGAGGCAGGAGAGGCTCACACTGCCACAGCTACGCTTGCCAGCCATGAGCCCAGCATCTGGCGCCCATTAGTCAGCTGAGTGGCGCTCCCACTGTGGGAGCACACTGACCACCAGGAGGCAGCTCCTGCATTGAGTGTCTGCCCTCTGGTGGTCAGTGCATGTCATAGCAACCAGTCAACCAGTCCTTCAGTCGTTTGGTCTCATAGGCTTCTACACTAATAAAAGACAAACATGCAAATTGACCATACCTTTGCTACACCTTAAGCCACGCCCACCAGTTAATCAGAGCGACTATATGCAAATTAACCCAACCAAGATGGCAGCCAGCAGCCATGGACCTGGAGCAAGCAGGAGGCTTGGTTGCCCCAATGATGGAGGAAGCCAAGCTTCCCGCTTGCCACAGCAGGCTCTGAGCTCCACTCAAAGCAACGAAGTTTCAATTATAGAAGGTAAATAAACCCAGATACCTGCTTTCAGCTGGCCATGGCCATGGAGCTGGAAGGAGCAGGAGGCTTCCCTCCCACCCATCCTTGCCAGCTCTGAGCTCCTCTCAAGGCTACAAAGTTTCAATTATAGAAGGTAAATAAATCCCAGAATAAAAAAGAAAAAGAAAAAAAGGAGAGGCTGGGAGCTTCCATCGCCACAGGGCTCGGCCAGCCTGAAAACGGCCCTCAGCCCCTCACCTAGACTGGCCAGGCACCCAGTGGGGACCCCCCACCCTAAAGGGGGTGTGGCCAGCCTGAAAACAGCCATTAGCCCCTCACCCAGGCTGGCCAGGCACCCCAGTGGGACACCCCACCCTAATCCGGGACACCCTTCAGGGCAA